>NC_135552.1:9583493-9736993 GCF_964340395.1 Glandiceps talaboti
AAAGATTTATTGTAAAACATGAAAGATTTCTGATGTAGAAAAAAAGGCTGCAGTTTTCGTTTTACTGGTAATTTTACTATTGTTACTACTGGTACTGTATGTTCTACATGGTTCTGACCAGTTTTGCATAACAAGAAATGCTGTAATCACAAACACCATTGTTACAATGCTTATACTTTTGACCATTACAGGTTAGAGAAGGCTAGGAGAGAAAACAACAAGACACAGTATCAACATTTGGTGAGCAGGGCAGTCAGAGAACTCAACATGCAGAGAGTCCATGCTATCAGAGATCCAGACATCAGAGGTGATGTGCAGAAAAAATTAGAAGCTAAACTAGAGAGAATAAAATGGTAAGATTATCTATCAGGACCAACAGTATGTTGAAAACTTGACATCCATATAGTATGCAGATTTGAGCTATGAGAAAAGAGGGTGTGAAGATATCGTGTGATACAAAATGGCTTCAAAGTAGCTACCCAGAATATGGTGTATTGACAGTACCAGGCTTAGAGTACCACACCTGGTAGAATGTTTATAATTACAGTTGTACCATACCAGTGATATTGATAGGTCAAACAAATGTTGGTTTACATTTGGGCATTTTCTTTTTACCAATATCAAGATGGAACTAATTACAAAGAACGTATTGTCCTGATAACAGAGCTTACTTGTACCTCACCATTACACCGGAGATACTGAGTGTATTCTGAATGTATGTCTTGTATCATGAATTATAC
This sequence comes from Glandiceps talaboti, assembly GCF_964340395.1. NCBI lineage: Eukaryota > Metazoa > Hemichordata > Enteropneusta > Spengelidae > Glandiceps > Glandiceps talaboti. Next base: position 9,584,234 of record NC_135552.1, read on the forward strand.
AGGAAGGGCTTAGTGTTGTGATTATTAAACTTACGTGTCTTATATTATACATTATACAGGAAAATGATGAGTCCTGAAGAGAGAAAGAAAGCCATTGAACAGAAGAGGGAGGAGAGAAAAGAACATGCCAAGAAGGAAAGACAGAAGAAACTGGAAGAAGAAAGGAAAATGAGAAAAGAAAAGGCACAGGTAATATAGAATGGTGTAGTACCAAAAGAGTTTGCTGAACAGATATGACATAAGTGATATCAATCATTTTGTGTATTTATTTCCATCTATACAAATGTATGTTGTATGTATGTGTGCGTGCGTGCGTGTGTGTGTGTGTGTGTGTGTGTGTGTGTGTGTGTGTGTGTGTGTGTGTGTGTGTGTGTGTGTAGTAGTAGAAGGTGATTGTCTCACCATATACCAGCTAAAATATTATTTAGTGAATGCTGTCGTAACTTGTCTTCTCAAACAATACATCTTAACACCTGTTTTGTATTGACAGCGTTATGAGGACCAAGAACTAAGTTTAAAACCACTGCCAATTCCTAAGTTAGTGCAGCTACCAGAGGGACTACCAAATACACTGTTTGGTGACATCGCCATGGTAACAGAGTTTATCAGCTGTTATGCAGATTTACTAATGCCCGATGATCCCTACCCTATCACAGCTGGTAAGAAATGTAAAATGCTCCATGCCAATAACTGTTCTACAAGTATGAAGTTGGTTGTGTTATGCAGCGATTGGTAGCATCTGCAGTGTTGTGTTTAGTTTTGGCATGTACAGAGATCTTTGAAAAATTTGTTTTAGCTTTGCTTCATGAATTCTCACTATCTTGTATACATTGTAAGAAAATCAGGGTGGGGAATCTAGGTTACATGTAAATCTAAAAGCACTTTGCAGCTTTCCATGGATTCTTTAAAAGGCTGTTGAATGTATGCTTTATTGTCTGGGAAGCAACATAAAAAGTTACCCTCTTTATAGCAAATATACTACAACCTTGGTAAAAGCACTCACAATTTTGAAAGGAAACTCTAAACAGTCAATGGAAGTAGGTAGGCTTGACAGCATAAAAAGTCTAACTAATACTACCGGTAAATACATTATAGTCCATTTATTTATTTTGGCCACTAGGGGTGCTATTCGACACCAGATTTTGTCTGAAAGCATGTGTCAGGATCTTTCAGTACCATAGCATGCATTTTAAAAAGATACTCTTTCCAAATATTTTGTAGCAAATGTTGATAACGTTCTTGTGTTATTTAAATATTGCTGTTTGTGTTATCAAATGTTTAAGTTATAGGAACTCATAAATTTTGATTGCATTCATTCTGTTGGCTGATTTTGTACTGGTATATATGTTTGACATTCACAATGTAAGGTTTAATTGTCAATTTACCTAATGTTTGGGCACAATCATTGTGACATGTCCTTGAAAGATGGCTGAAAAAACGTGTACCCAGAATATGCCATATTTTAATTTCCTTTTTTTTTTTTACTTTATCTTTCTCGTCTTTCCTTAGAATGTTTGATGAAGGCATTGGTGAGTGGTAATGAAGGTTTTGGTTATCTATCCAGAGTGTTGGTTATACTTCTACAGACACTACTACAGGATGGTATAGCTGAGGTATGTTACCATAGTAACTGACAAAGTGTACAGGAAATATTGACTTCAAATCTACACATCATAATGTTCAGTCAACAGATCAAATTTTAACAGAATGTTGAACACTGTTATAAAGCCACACTGGCTAGAGGTTCACTTTAGAGTCTGCAGTGGCCTAAATGGTTTGGACTCAATTTTGCTTTCAATGCTGTGTCAACATCATTATGTCAAAACGCCTGTCAGCTACCAGATACTTGAAGTTAGTTTCATTGTTGTTGGCAGCCATATTGGAAAACAGTGGAATGCTACCATTGGTCCATTTGTTATTGGCTAATGACAGCTTGTATTGGGGGGGGGGGGGGGGGGGTCAATTTTTGCTTCTGAAGCTGTGTCAACATCTTTATGTCAAAGCATCTGTCAACTACTTGAAATTAATTATGTCAAAGGCAGCCATATTGGAAAACCGTTGACATGGGTTGTATTAGAAAAGGACTGCTCTGACTGGTCAATTTGTTACTGGCTAATGACAGCTTGTACTGTTTGGATGGTGTAACCATTAAAGAAAAGAATATAAGTGACATGACAAAGACATTGAATGCCTTGATTATTCAAACTGAGTAGAAATTCTCATTCCTACCTATAATGTATCTACATATGGGTATCATGTATTACAGGACTACAGAGAATTGGATGCAGCAGTGTCTGACATACCGGTTAATATGCATACTGCATCTTATGCATACTGCATCTGAGTTGGTTCGATTGTGTCTTCGTCCCCATGACGACGAAGTGAACAGAGATGATGATAATGATGATGATGACAGTGATGATGAAATGACAGAGGACCATGATGTGGTAAGCTTTTCTCTACTTGTATTTATAGATTTGATCCAACCTAATACATGTACATAATGAACTGTTACATGGTGTGCTTTGTTATAACGGTATGGCTTAGTATGCAGAAAGTGCCATAAGTTGATACAATCTGACTGGTTCCTCCAGGGCTCCCAACCCAAAATATTTAATGACATTTTTGCAATTTTTACCTAATTTAACCTGTCTTTCATCAGGTTTTTCAAACCTTTCCATATAGAATGACAATCTGTTAAAGTTACGATAAATTTGATAAAATCTACCCAAGTTCAAAAGGCTTCATACAGGTGATTCCAAAGTTTTTACAGTATAATCACAAGTGAGTTCTCACTACTCTGATGATATAAAAAATCCTCTCAAAAAACACCACTGATTACGCCATCATAAATTGTTTTCAGTTGTAAAGTTTTGGGTAATTTTGATATTCATTTGTCTTTTTTTTTTACAGGAACCAATGTTGATAGATAAATTAGAAAGCAGTGAATTTATTGATTTGGAACCTGGTGATAAACTCCAAATCTTAGTTGGACTATGTCACCGAATCATGTCATCATTCTCTGTACAAGATTACATGGAAGAGAAACAAAGGAATGCCACTCAATTGTGGTAAGTTTGAATTTGTAGTACAGAGCTGACAAGTTAGGGTTACTTTCAGCAATTGTATTTTCTGTAAGCTTGCACAAAATGTTCATTTGTTTGAAAAAAAATGAAAAAAGGGACGTTCTAGTAAAATTGTTAAAACTTGATAAGACTCAGCAGAGGCAGACAACACATATTTCTATTATCATATTACCACCATGAACAGGGACCAATGATAGCAACTAACATCAATGTACTGACTATTCTGCCAGAGAGAGTGAGAGAGAGAGAGAGAGAGAGAGAGAGAGAGAGAGAGAGAGAGAGAGAGAGAGAGAGAGAGAGAGAGAGAGAGAGAGAGAGAGAGAGAGAGAGAGAGAGAGAGAGAGAGAGAGAGAGAGAGAGAGAGAGAGAGAGAGAGAGAGAGAGAGAGAGAGAGAGAGAGAGAGAGAGAGAGAGAGAGAGAGAGAGAGAGACAGACAGACAGACAGACAGACAGACAGACAGACAGACAGACAGACAGACAGACAGACAGACAGACAGACAGACAGACAGACAGACAGACAGACAGACAGACAGACAGACAGACAGACAGACAGACAGACAGACAGACAGACAGACAGACAGACAGACAGACAGACAGACAGACAGAGAGACAGAGACAGAGACAGAGAGACAGAGACAGACACCAATGCTGAATACTTCAATCATTGCATGATCAAGGTCTGTAGTCGATGGATCGAGACATCGCATTCATTTTTTTGCCACTAACACTGCTTTGGCGAGCTCACTTGAAATTGGTTGTAATATGGTGAACACTTTTTGGTATGGATTCACCGGTTACCAACCCGACCAGTTTTGTTCACTCAATCGGTGATGTCATCGTCTGGGACGTCACCATACTGATTTAGACAGATTATTTATCACTCATCTAAATCCCCAACTTATTTATTTCATTTGTTATTCAATCTCATATTTTTAATATTGAAATGATAGTTTTTCCTACAGATCTACAAGAGCATGTGTTTATTCAACCCATTATACTAGGCGTGTAGGCAGCATAATATACTGTTCCAAACTAACTATTGTGCCGTCCAACACATATTTCACAATTCACCCATACTGATTTTATGTCTATTTAATCTTATTATAGGAGACAAAAGAAAGAAAAGGAAAAGGAAGTGAAAAAGAAGAAGAAAGAAGAACGAGATGCTGTCAAACAGAAGAAAGGAGAGGAAGACAAATCTCAAAAAGAAAACACAGAGAAGGAAGAAGAGAGTGAAAAGAAAGAAGGTAATGAAATCATCGCTTAAAATAAACAACAATTCATTGCATCAGTGAAGTAAGGTCGTATCTGCTATGTAATTGTATAGGCAGATACAACCTTACTCCACTGATGCGATGAATTAATGGAGTAATGTCAGTTCTTTGCTGTTTTTGGTAATGTAGATCTCAAAGTTAAGTCAAAATATTGGAATTATGCTGATGTATGACAAAAATGGAAATTAAAGTTTACAAGGAAAATGTCTTCAATATGACCAGCACTCCAAAGGTGGAAAGCTGGGTTTATACATTCATTAAAAAAATACACAATGTGTTATATTTTAGCAGTTATGATTACACATCCCTGATAGTAATACCACTCTGTTTTTCTGTACACATATATCTGTAGATACTGTTCATTTTAGCTATGTATTTTTGAGGTTCAAACTTAAATCCTGTGGCGTGTCTCTCCCATAACTCTAACTCACTTAAACATTTGCATCACCAAGTTTATGTTTTCAAGCTGAAAATGCAATCTAAAAAAGAAAAAAAAATCACAGAAATTTTTATCAACATTTCTTTATTCAGAGGATGAAAACAAAAAGGAAAAGAAGGAGAAGAAAGCACCCCCTCCCCCTGCCCCAGTGAAGAAGGAAGAAGAGGAGGAGGACCTTCCACCTGATGATGAGACGGACCTCGCATCGATAGTTAAACGAAGAAGAATTCTTGCTGCAAGAGAGAAAACGGCCAAACAAGAAAGAGAAAAATTAGACAAAGAAAGGTAAACAGTTTATTTACAGCAAAATGGTTCATAAAGGAGCAATGCCAAGCTTTGTAAACTTGCATGTTTCCTTGAGAGTGAAGCAAATCAAGAAGGTGGAAATACCTCTTGTCCTAAATAAACTTTAAATAACTTAACAGTATGCTATATTATTGTGCTGTATTTCCTGTATTTTTGACAGTTGAAAGAGACTGATATTTTGTCAGGTCTTCTCTTGCTTGAGTTCACATGATCACACACGTTTTATGATACAAGATACAAATGACAAATGCCTCAAACCATACCATGTGCAAGCTATAAAGTTGCACACATTCAAACAGAAAATATCAGATTTATGGATTGTTTGCTCTCGGGGAGAAGTGAGGAAGAAATGTAAATGGAATTTTTATGGGTCCATGCCAAGGGTAATAATTATGAAACACTTTGAGTGGTGTGGGAAAATGTGGTATTAAAATTAAATAACAATAACATTATTTTATTGTGGTTTTATTTGTAGGCGTATAAAGGAACAAGAAGAGTACAAAAAACAGAAGTTTGAACAACAACAAAGTAAAGCATTTGAGGTAGGTTTTTGAGGGGCTGTGTCTTCTATGAAGACTTGTTGAACAGCGTGTTTGTGATTCTGGACAAATTCCTTCAAGAAGGCAGTAACAGTCAATGAAGTTTATCACCAATTGTCACGCATTTTAAATTTCATAAAGTATACAGTGCTAAACAAATGCAGAAGGACGCTGAAATTTGTTCCCCAGGAACTTTGTTGTTATAATATTTCTGAGTTTCCAAGTATTTTATCCATTTCCCATCTAAATTGTGATAAAAGATATAGGTTCACATTGTACCATATTTCACTTCTTCTGTTACCACTGGTTTCTAAACCTCGGCAGAAAACACTGACAGTTTACTCATCCACACTAAAAATAATTTCTATTTATCTTTCACACCACAGGAGGGCACCATAGCAGCTAAAATGTCTCTACGTCAAATGCCAGTAGGCACTGATCGTAACCACAGTCGGTATTGGACTTTCAGTCATGTTGTACCAGGTCTGTTTGTAGAGAAGGGCTGGATGGACACTAACATTGAGTACCATGTACCTAAATCAGACAATATGAAGAAGGAAGACAACGGTAGCAGAGATAGTGGAGATAGTGAGATTGATAGTGACACGGACACACTTAGCAGTTTATTGAATCAAATGGAGAAGAATAAAGAAATTGAGAAATCGTATGTATATATTATTAGTCTATGATTGTTCACCTACTGCAAATCTGACTGTGTGCATGTGATAAGTTCATAACTGTAGGCGATGACAAGCCAGAAGGGTGATAAAGTGCACTATTGGACTCTTCTGGCTAGGGTTAACTTCATAGACTTGTCACAGAACTATTCCTCTTTATACTAATGCATGCATTTGCAATAATAATAGTTTTAGTTTGTGTTTTCCATAACTTGTACTTGTCTAACTTAAGGTTGCCATGGTAATATTGTAGCTCTTCTGTTTTTACGCCAATAGTTAGCCCCCGACAGTCACAGCCCAGAGAGAGAGAGAGAGAGAGAGAGGGGGGGGGGGGGGGGGGGGCTATAGGATTGACACGTGTCCATCTGTCTATCTGTCCATGGACAGACATATCTTTGACACCTACAACTCAATTTCAATCAAACCTGGCACATATATTATAGTATACATTATACATGCATGTCACTTAATTTTGACACCTTGACCTTCATGCCAAAATGATGTTTTGAACTTGCTAGCAATTTGTAGGACCATATTTTTTAATACCAATTAACCGTACATTAGTGTGTGGCACTATGTCCTATGAACATCAAATAGTTGTTCACAGGTTGAATAATTGAAAAAAAATGACAAATTGATTTTGAAAATGCTAGATTAATTAAGAATTGTTGTTTGACTGCTCATCATAGGTAGGTTATTTATGTTTGAATATTCTAAATTTGTATTACAGGGTTCCTAAGACAGGTCAGAATCTATGGTTCCAGTACGACAGTATGAAAGATTTAGACAGACTACTAGATGTACTCAACAATCAAGGCATCAGAGAAAGTACATTACTGAGTGAACTCAAGGAAAGATACCAAGACATTGTGAAGTCTATCAATCTCAGCAAACGACCATTTCCAGGTTTGAGAGATAGCGACGGTAAACAGGAACTCTTGGACAATTTCAAACAAGATTTACTAGACACTGAGACCAGACTTAGGAAAGGAGGGCTGGGAGGTGTCGATAATTATGATAAATGGGAGAAGAAACTGATCAATGCTACCAAAGTAAAAGAAATGGTAAGTATGCCCTCTATGGTGATATTTGTCCATGTCAGTAGCTACATGCCAGTCGGGATGTTAGCAAGCTCTCAAGTAAGACATCTCTACTTTACCTCAGGGGTTATATCTAGTCCTGTCTTTGTGAAGTTATTGATTGAATACCCAGGTGATAACTATAAACCTGCAGCTGACTTGGGTGTTTTACGGCATATAGAAACACAAATTGTGTAATAATATTACGATTTCAGAATTGAAATCTTCATCTTAATGACTGTTCATGTGAAGACAATACAATACACAGTATAAGAGTTGCATCTCTAAATCATGCTGATTTTTATCTCATGATGAAACGCAGTGGAGTATAAATTTGGATATAAAATCAGTTTTAAAGATAGATTTTATATCCATTTGGCCTTTAATATTCATGTCTTTCCACTGCAACCCTATGTATGTTCACTAACATCTGAGTGTGTAACCCGGAACATTTTAAAAATCAATATCAGAATGTAGATGACACTTCAATGTCACCACGACTGATAAAGATCACATATAAATTATTGGGACATTACGTACTAGTACAAACACTGTAGCATTGATCGTTTGCACCAAACAGTGTGATATGAAACAATGTTTACTACAATAACAAAAATTAGATAATAATTTAAATCAAGTTAGTCTCAGATTGAGTTGCATTTACTGTTTATGAACAAGTTGAGTGTCTGAAATGTGGTCTCAGATTCACTCACATTCACTGTTAACAAGCAACGTTGAGAGTCTCAACAACAGATGCAAAGACGTTTGCACTTAGTATTTACTTGAAATAGTAACCCTTGTGTCTTCACTAGAATGTCAAAAAATGTAAACTGACTATCTCCTGAATCTACATTATGTCATCTACAGGGTCCACTACTGGTAGAGACGCAATCAAATGTCTTACCCAAGTTTCTTAAAGGCATTATGTCTCCACCCAAACCAAAGAAAAAACCAGAACCAGGTGATGTACCGGACCAACCTGTGGATGAAGATGATAATGATGATAATAATGATGACGAAGATGAAGATGAGGACAGGATGGAACAAGAAGAAGGTATAATCGTAATATATGTACAATGTCATGCAATACCTGAAATATACTGTGAACACTGATAAAATGACGAGAACTAATTTTGTATATTCCTTCCGTAATATTAGACCTTAAAGTTTATTCTTCAACCCTACTCGGTGATTATTTTGATGTGTTAGGAATATTGCCTGGTAAAACTCTACCGATAGAATAACACCATTATAATCCTGACATCTCCTTAAAATAAACTTCATCCCATCACCACCTGACTTGTTCCTTTTAAAAGGACCAGGACAGTCCCAGGTTTTCACATTAGTGTAATCATATCTGGAGCCTTAAAGATTCAACAGGATCATTAATCTGTGTTCTAGACCAGTGTTTTCTTCAGCATGGCCAGACAACTATTTGTCTCGCCCATATTTAATCCTAATCAGAACTTGGTCATTAAAGGCCCATGTTTCAATCCCAGGTTCTTGTACCGATGTTGTCTTATCATTTGAGCCTGCGGATTACCTAGGATTATCCTTTTTATTCTGGACCAACTTTTTCTATAGCTCTGCCAGACGACTATTTTTACCATTTAGATTTTAATCCTAATTCAACTTTGACCCTTACAATGAACGATAACCATGAATACAATTGTGATTTCAGCAGAAGAGGAGGATAAGGCCGTTTCTAAGAGTGTATTGAAATGGCAGGAAGCTATACAAGATTGTCCTACGATGTCTAGATTACATGTACTACTAGGAATTATGGATTCATGTATTAAGTGGGAAAAGTCAGCTGAAAATGCTGTAAGTATAACCTGCAAATTCACAACAGCAAAATTGAACAAATAGTAAAGTGTGAATTTGTACACGTTATATCAAGGCTGGCTTTAGGGGCTGAGTGTAGTATGAGTGAGGCTCTTTGCAATAGGCAGTGCTTTTGTAACTGAACTAGGGACTGTGTAAGTAAGTGCAGGTCAGGGAATCATACATGCCTATTTATGAAAAAAACAAACAATTTTTTGTTATTGCTCAAAATGATAAAGTAATAGGGATGAAGAAATCAGAAGAAATAATTGTGCACCACTCAAATAAGCTGGCAGAAAGCACACCAGGTGTAACACCCTACCTTATTCATAATGTCAACAGTGTGATGGCCAAGTTTACTATTCTTAAGGTACTACGTCACACATTTCTCTATAAATATCGCCCAAGTTACTTGCTATAGCTCCTTTCGAATAATCTTATAACAGATTGCAGAGTATCTGAAAGTTCACCCTAGCTCATGATTATATAACATTGTTTCATCAACACTAGGGCACTAGGGTGTTGTTACTCTGTGGCGACCATTTAACAAATTTCCAAATTTATTTGGATGAATAAGGATTATTATTATTATTGTTTGTGTTCTGTTTTATAGAAATGCAAAATATGCAGAAAGAAGGGAAATGAAGACAAATTATTACTGTGTGATGAATGTAACCAACCGTTTCATTTATATTGTCTGAGACCTGCCTTATCATCGGTACCAAAGGGAGATTGGATGTGTCCTGCTTGTAAGGTAAGACCTGGATATCACACACATTGCTTTTACTGTTCATATTTGAACATGGAAATAGAATGTATCATGATGCACTTTAATTTGGCACAACGGCAATTCAGGAAGTGGTTGTAATAGAGAACTTGCAATCCAGACTGAGCATGCTCAGACGTAGACTCTTTCACAGTCCTTGGAGCTTCGCTTTACCAAAATTAAAGCTAAACGAATTATTTTGTGTGTATCGATACCAGCTATATAACTGTACTTGAATATCCTTGTACTGTGCGCCCTCATTGACCACGATAGAGATAACCATTCGTTGATGTGTGACTGCGACACTCTGTGTTTTTGCAAAGCCCCCAAAACACGGAGCATAGTACATGGTTATTCGAGTTTATTCGAGTACGGTCATGGAGTACGTTATGTAGATGGTATCGGTACAAACAAAATAATTCATTTAGCGTTAATTTTAGTAAAGCGAAGCTCCGAGGACTGTGAGAGAATCTAGCTCAGATGCAAAGGACTATGGATTATCTGTGCTTATCGTAATACCTAATCTGGAGCTACCAAATTGATAGCAGTTTGTAAGTGTACTAAAGGCTGAAATAAACCTGACTCCACATTTCTCTTAACCATAATGTGCTGGTTTGTCTTTATTTACCAATTATTGCATCTCATTTCAGCCGTCTATGGCAAGGAAAAACTCTCGAGGAAGAGACTACGCTCAGCTGGATGGATACTCGGATTCAGAGGTAAACATTAAATTTCATCTTATTTTTATAGATTTATGAGGACTTAGAAATACACTGTCTATAGTTTGATTACCTACATGATATTTTACCATTTATACAAATGAAAATTTCTACTTGCCTGTTAATCATGGTCAGGTGACCTTGTATAGACCAATCAGGTAACTGGAATCTGTTACCAAATACAAGAATATGAGCCAGTGTCAATTTTAAATCCATGTTCACATTTTATGTTTTATTATTGTTTACATGTCATCGACTTGTTTACATGTCATGTGTTCTTACTGTTTATTTGTTTACATTTCAAATTTTATTATTGTTGTCTTTTTTACATGTCATGTTTTTGTGTTATTTGCATGTCATATTTTTGTATTATTTACATTTTTTCGTATTGTTGACTTGTTTAGAGTGATGAGTACATGGATGAACAATCTGAACTGGAACACGATGAAATATGCTGTATATGTGAGGAGGACCAAGAGTTGGTGTTGTGTACTAAATGTCCATCAGCCTACCACAGGGAATGTCATGATCCGCCACTTAGGAACTTCCCAAGGTGAGCTAATGTGATACTCAGGGTCTTGACAAGGTGTAAGCCAACGTAAATTGGCGCTATCCTTCGATATGATACACAGCATCCAAAACTAAGGATAACTTAGAAAAACAGCAAAACAAGTGAATTACACATTGCTGGGCATTACTCAAGTGCATTGTTAAAATAGAGAGACTCTTAAACACTCACAGGTTTGGGAACCTATGAAAAGTTTTGTAGATTTTCATACCAGGATGGGGGTACCGGGTGGGTGATGGGGGAGGGGGACTCAGCTGGATTTTACCTACTTGCCACCCTTGACAAAACATTGGTTAGTAACAGGTATCATAAAGCATAGATCTATGTAGAAAACTGAACAGAAAACTGGATAATCTATAAAAAAACACCTGAATTGTAGTCTTCAAAAGGTTTGACTTGCTTTCACCCTCTAGACATAGCATTATAAGGCCTTATGTACAACCCATAACACCAAAGTAAGTAAAATGTTTTCTGTATGTACCACAATCATTAACAACAGTGTAAAAGTATACTGTTTCATTTGCAAATTGACCTACATTAGAAAGGCCACATGCTAGACTTGTAAATAAACCCATTGAAACAGTATACTTTTACACTTGGTATGAATGCTATAAATGAGTGTAGCGCATAGAGAAAGTGCTTTACTTCAGTGTTATTTGTTGTATATTATGTATACATAGTGCAGTGCACATATGTGTGAACTTCCACCAAAAGAGAAATTGTAACTTTGTTTAGCTTTGTCACACTGAAAACTGAAAAATTCTATCAACATGAGAGTGCTACTTGTTATTGTGCGTTATATTGCAATTCATTAATGTGTTTCATTGTCATATTTTTTTCAATCCAAAGGGGCAAGTGGGTGTGTTCATCGTGTCTAAACTATCGCTCATCCAGAGCTCGATCAAAAAGGAAGAGAGCTCCCATCAAGAAGAAAAAATCACTGCCAAGTAAAAAATCGAAATCAGGAAAATCATCCAAGAAGAGTTCACCAGCATCAGCTGGTTCATCAGGTGACTCGACTAGTTACAGTACGTCTAGGAAACGTTCAGCTGATGGTGATATGGATGATTGGGTCAAGAAAAGCAGCAGTCGACCTCAAAGAGGAAATTCTGACCTCAAGGTGAATGACCTTTCTGTTCATTTGATAGACCTGTGTTAGCTAAGGTTCATAGATCTGATTCTAGTGTTTTTGTATTGTGAGCTATGTACAACATGATGTTTAGATGATATTATTACCAAATATTTGTCAGATTCAGCCAAGGAAGATACTTATGAAACAAGGAGCCATGTAAAGATGAGAGGAGTGGCACATGTCACATGTACTCTTCTGCAGAATAAAGATGATATATATGGTTATATATGAATTTTTTTTTTAGAGTAACTGTGATTTTGATTATTATGACTCATACTTTAAGCGCTTTACAACAGTGACTTAGACATTTTGACTCGCACTTTGGAACCAATGGCATAGAAGCACATTGTTGTGATGTATATAGAAGAACCAGGGTGTAAATCTTGTAGTTTCTGTTTGAACCTGTAAAGCGTGACTTCAGTGTGTTTTACCATACACATGCATCTAGGTATGCAAACTGTAAAACTACTGCAAACTGTAAAACTACTATATTTGCATATAGAGTACATAGACTGAAAGACAAAGCCTGGTTGAATTAGTTTATGATATTAATGACTCAATCAATTCTGTTTTCATCTTTCTGTAGTCCGGTGAAGATCTCCTGAATAAGTTGATACGACATAAAAGTAGCTGGCCATTCAGGAGACCAGTAGAACTTGATGAGGTAGGCAAGATTTCATTTCCTAACACTGACAGGTTTTCTTCTCATTTCACGACTCATGATTGATGACAACCCATTGTAGTATATATCCCTGAGGATGCTGACCAAAGATATCACCAAAAATGTGGAGTGTGTGTGCGTGCGTGTGTATGCACGCGCGCGTGTGTGTGTGTGTGTGTGTGTGTGTGTGTGTGTGTGTGTGTGTGTGTGTGTGTGTGCGTGCGTGTGTGCGTGCGTGTGTGTGTGTGTGTTTGCATGCGTGGGTGAGACAGACAGAAACAGACAGACAGACCAGACCAAACCATTGATTACTACGATATCATACAAAATCATATCTTTGTATTTTTCCATCTCTAGGCCCCTGATTATTATGATATCATATCAGATCCTATGGATTTTCAAACCATGAAGAATAAGTGTCTTTGTCTTGACTACAAAACTGTGGATGACTTTATTGATGACATTAAACTCATCTTTAATAATGCTGAAATTTACAACAGGGTAAGTCAAACAAAATAAATTGTCAGATCGAGGGAGGGCGGGCGGGCGGGCGGGCGGGCGGGCGGGAGGAAGTGAGGGACGGAGGGGGGGGGGAGGGAGGGAGAGAGAGAGAGAGAGAGAGAGAGAGAGAGAGAGAGAGAGAGAGAGAGAGAGAGAGAGAGAGAGAGAGAGAGAGAGAGAGAGAGAGAGAGAGAGAGAGAGAGAGAGAGAGAGAGAGAGAGAGAGAGAGAGAGAGAGAGAGAGAGAGAGAGAGAGAGAGAGAGAGAGAGAGAGAGAGAGAGAGAGAGAGAGAGGGGGGGGGGAGAAGAGGGGGAGGGAGGGATGCTGAAATTTAAATCAAACAAATACAAGCCATATCATATTTTATTTCAAAGGAAAGGTCTATTGATAAATGATCACTAGGGATGTAGTGCAAAACCTGCAATGTTTACCGTTTATATGTCACTAACAGAAAAGTCAATAATTGTAAAATATTTTACCCTAATACTTTAAAAAACTACAGAAGTATACATACACATCTTTGTCTTAATTGTTGCCAAGAGATAAGATAATCAAAAAAATCATGAATTCTAAAACATTTCATGTTATGTCAGATTAGAATGAAAATTTAGATGTGAAAAACAGTTGTCTGGCAGAGAGCTTTAGAAAAAGTTTGTCCAGAATTATAAAAATAATCCAAGATAATCCTGATATCTCTTCTGACAGGATAGCAATAATGTGAGAACCTGGGATTGCATCATGGGCCTTTAAACATATGTCCGTCACTGTTTTGATAAAGCTAAGACATAATTTCTTTTTATTTGTATATTTCTAGGTGGGTTCTGAGGTGCTTGACTGTAAAGAGCAATTGGAAGAATACTTTGTAGAACTAATGGAGAAGCAGCTAACAGACCTTGTATATAAGAGAGACGGACCATACATCATGCAACAACAGAGTACATCAAATGCTAGAGAACATGATGACCATTCTTACGTCAGTAAAAATAAACGAAAGAAATTGGAAAAATAACCTCCCCCCCCAAAAAAAAGAAAAAGAAAAAAGAATTCCTAAATTTGAGTCTCGTAGACACAGACTTGGGTGTACGTACCGTGTGAGCCCATCAATGGACTAGTCCACTTCAGAACTATGGGACCATTCTATTTAAATATAGGGAGGGAAAAGTCAACTCTGGTGGGGTGAAGCCTTAGATGTCACTTGTGAGCAGATTTTCACATCCAGACATCCATCCCAATATCAACTATCTGTACGAAAAATCACAGAAAGTTATAAATTTATGCTCAAAATAACTTTGGTGGATTTTCTAGTTGTATTTAATGGACTTGACATTTTCTAAACACGTTAGACTTTTTTTTTGTATCAAGCAGATAATATATTGCAAACATGTACTAAGCAGTGTAACATGTTTATCTATATCTATACATAGAATGTTTTATTTCCCCCCCAAGCACAATAAGTAATGTATATATACTTTTCTTTGCAGTACAGTGTACTATGGTGATAAATAGAGTGAGATCTGTAGTAAGGGAAATCAATGAAGGGTCGTATCAAAATGTTGGAGACTTTGTTTATGAAAATGATATGATTTTAGAAGTTCTCCCACAACTAGATTATAGGGCACTAAGTCCTTTTGTAATGTTTGTGTTCTCTCTGAACAAGGTAGCAGGGTTACTGAGATGTCTTTCAGTGTACTGTGTTTTCTCTGAACAAGGTAACAGTGGTTCTGTGCCCTCCTATAATTTCTGTGTACTTCCAGACCAGTTACAGGTGTGCTTGTGTTGTCCACAGGTAGCAGGGTTACTAAGTCATCTTACAGTTTCTCTAACAATTTAGCTGAGGACCCCATGTACCCTCTTGTACATTCTCTCTGAACAAGAAAACAGAGGGTACTTAATTCATTGCCCTCGAACAGGGAAAATATTTTTTTAGCACAATTGAACTAGGTTCAGTAGTGCTATAGGCATGGCAAAGTGTGTGTGTGTGTGTGTGTGTGTGTGTGTGTGTGTGTGTGTGTGTGTGTGTGTAAACAACTTGAAGTCAAAAACCACAGGACCTATTATTGCCATGATATTAGGTAGCAGGGTTACTAAGTCATCTTACAGTTTCTCTAGTTATATCTAGTTGGGAAATTGTTCAAATCAAAGTAATCTTGCCACTGGTGTGTGATTTGGGTCAAGAAATGTGATTTTTGGTCAAAAAACTTATAACTCAAAAACTACAGTGTACATGTAGACAAGTCTGAAATTTGCTGGGAACATTCTTCGGGCTGTTTAGATTAAGAATTGCTCATGACACAATCCCATCAATGATATGCAAACTAGGTCTAAAATGTGTCTTTTTGGTCAAAAATCTTTAATAAAAAAAACAGCAGATTGGGCAGAATTTTAAATGGGATGCATCTGGGGGTGTATAGATGAAGAAATATTAAGCATATAATCTCATCTGGTACGAAAGTGAGTAAACATTCAAAACATGTATGCAAATATCCCTAGCAACCATGACCATGCCCCATAGCAACAGCCAAACAATTGGATATTTCATAAAGATAATGGATTCTTAGACAAGTGAACAGACATTCAAAAAGTGTATGCAAATATGCCTAGCAACAAGACCCACCCATAGCAACAGCCAAATGATCGCATATATTGCAAATTTAACAACAGGGCTGGATAGGCAACTGGATAATCATTCAGCAAATGAACCTAGCATGTGGATAAACATTTTTTAAACTGTATAATTGTGCTACAACACCATCAGCGCTATTTTTTTAAAAATTTCTTAGTGCTTCAGGAGGATGACATTGTTTGGACCAATTACTATAATTGGCAGTGACTGATACTTGAGTTCTCCAGGGTAAAGTCTTGGAAAGAATACTCGATCATCTGTAATATTGGGGCAAAGCTGTTAACAATTCTTGATACCCTCAGTAGCATTTTACCTTATGCTAGAGGGTCTAAATAGAACAAGAAGGTCATATATTCTTATATGCATAGTAATGCATGTGAAGCCAGAATATTAACCGAGAAATCAAATTATTGTTATTTTTGTGACGTGCCTAGGTGGTAAATTACTATTTCTCAGCCATTTTTTGGCATGACTGTAAATGAAAATTTTTATAGAATTATATGTACAGATAGAGTTGATTACTAGGTGACCATTTAGGTCAGTTTAAGTGAGAAACTTCACTCTATTTTACTATCTTGTGTTCTTTGCACAAACTATACTGAGCTGTGCAATAAGAAATAAGGTACTGAAATATTCATTGGCCAAATTCAAATATTTACCCCATTGAATTTGGATAGTCTACACTTGAATGTTGTCTAGTCTTGGTTACCCAGAATCCTCACTGGTGGACACCACTTCCTCCCACCCTATTAGTGTAAGGTAGAATGCTGTGTAAGTGATTAGTACAAGATGGCTGCATGGAGAGGGTAACCCACAACATGATTTATATAGTGAAATCACAATGCAACTCTTGCTAAGCTAACAATATTTTATTTAATCTTCTTAAACAAGACATTTTTCTATATAAACATTTTATAGCGTGATTTTTGTAAAATCTATAGAGTTGATGAAAATGAATGTTAGGTATCATTTTTATTGAATGAGAAACTCTGAGCTCAGTAACAATGGCCACCTTGTGTTCCAATCACTTCCATAGCATTCTCCCAGACTCTCATAAGAGGGTGGTGGAAGTCAGCGCCTGCAGTGGAGTCTGGGTAACTGAGACTAAGGGTTATCTGGTTAGTTGTAGACCCCATGATTGTACTCCACAGTCAACAATGTGGCAAACAGGAACATAACGTTAGTTGACTGTAAAACAGCTGTCACTTTGAAGATTCTCCTAACAAAACTGATCAGTTTCTGAAGATTCACGAAATTTAAATAAAAGGTATTTCATCACAAGCAGGAAATATTTCCTTGCCCAAATATTTTATATAGACTTCATTGACTTCTTCAGTGGATTGGTTATTGACAAGTACTTCGGAATTTAGAACCTTATCATATACATGTGAAACTGGAAGCTGCAACTCCCAGTCTCGGTTCACGGTAACCTCCGTTCGGATACTGATTACCTTGCGCCACATGATGCCATTAATATCTGGCAAAAACTTTCACTGATTCATTCTGCTGAAGAGGTAAATTGGGTATAGCCAAAATATTTAGGCATGGTAATATTTCGTACTTGTGATAAAATAGCCTGCATTTAAATTATGAAACCAAACTGATGTATCTAGTTGAAATCTACTCATGAATATTGATTAATATTTGAACGTAAATTGCAAACTATAATCGCTATCACAGATTATTATGTAGTTTCTGGACTAATTTTCTTTGACAAATTTCCAACATTTTGATTTGACCCATCAGATAATAATTGTAGAATATATCATAGCTTGTGATTAACCATTTCTATCATGTTTTATGGAAAATTGAATCTACAATCATTAAAAATACAAATGAAAATGAATTTTGTGTGTCGTTGATTTCTGTGGTGGTGTACTGGTATGCTTGAGAGGATATGTAGGCTTTACAAGGTTTCTGAGTTTTTGCTAAAGTCGGTATTAAAAGTAAAATCTGCCAGGGTTCCCATGTCACTTTACCAGGGTTCCCAAACAAAATTGTCATTGATTCAATGGGAAATATTACCCTTTTTTTACGCCTTTCAGTTATCAGGGGGTCATCAACTTTAGCAAAAACATTGAGTTTGCGCTGATAGGGTAGAACTAGTGGACATAATCACCCTAGCTAGCTGAACAAGGTTGGATATGTCACTCGTTGACAAAAACTTTCTATCAGAGATGTTACCCTACTTTGAGTTTGACTACATCAATCTTCAATTTATAGCTTATATTAACATGTAGCAATAATAGTTTTAGTTTGTCTCGTGGCTAGCCAATAGTTGACTTGCTATCGTTTTAGTGTGTGTCGTGGCTAGCCAATAGTTGACTTGCTATCGTTTTAGTGTGTGTCGTGGCTAGCCAATAGTTGACTTGCTATCGTTTTAGTGTGTGTCGTGGCTAGCCAATAGTTGACTTGCTATCGTTTTAGTGTGTCTCGTGGCTAGCCAATAGTTGACTTACTATCATTTTAGTGTGTCTCGTGGCTACCCAATAGTTGACTTGCTATAATTTTAGTGTGTCTCGTGGCTAGCCAATAGTTGACTTGCTATCATTTGAACTATTCAGTTTTATAATAGGAAGGGTGTAACTTTTGAGAATAATTTACATCTGTGGTACACAATCACCTATGTAATGTAGAACTCAAAACATAGACCCTACAAGTGTAGAGTCTGCTCAAAATGACGTTATCTTGAAATGGAAATCACATTCAAACAAACACATTTCAATATATGATGTTGAAAAATTCAAACTTTTAATGATTCAATATTTACATATATAATGTGCATAATATATTAAAAAAGTGGAAAAAAGGTACAAAAGAAGTGTTTACATTTTACCCAAAAAATGTCCTGTTAAATAAATTAAACCAGCACTGAACTGTAGTATAACTATTGTACAAAGTTGAATTTCCTAACATCTATAATCATATCGCCACCTAGTGGTCAGCTGTAATGATGGAATTTGTCATGCTGATGAGGATCATTGACTAAGACAGACCATAGTCATACTGCCACCTAGAGGTCAGCTGTAACTATGGAATTTGTCATTCCGAAGAGGATCATTGACAGAACAGATTGTAAGCTCAATGTGAAAAAGTTGAACTGCTTGTGTGTTATAATCTGTGTAATTCATTTGATCTACCAAGCTGATGAACATTTTTGGTTATCAACACTACTCCACAGGAATATGAGCTGCACTGGTTTCTCTGATAGATGCAATAGTATAGTACATGATCATTGATGATAAACATCTTCATAGTACTTGAACTGTACATGGCACAAATAAATATTAGCGACAAAATAAATGCAATATACAAGCACTGTGTATGAAGAATCTTAATAAGGCCAAAAATAGTCATCAGCTAGGTAGATCAAAATGATTACAATGGTTATAACACACAAGCAGTTCAAGCGAAAGAACACTGAACACGGATACCCAACATCTATCGTTGTGATTATGCTGCCACCTAGTGGTCAGCTGTAACTATGAAATTTGTCATTCTGAGGATCATCAACCAAGACAGAGTGAAAGCTCAATGTTCTAATACAGTGATCCACTTGAGCATTGTAACCTTTCTAATCATAAATACTGGCAGTATTTTTATAATAACTTAGAAATACATAAAGTGAAAATCCAACCAATGATAGAAATAACGTCTGAATATCAGATTACACATCCATATTTCATTTCCACGACATAAATATTTGATTGTGACTAACATTGGATCACAGTGGCATATAAGTAATTGATACTAATGAAATATTTTCCCTTACCAAGCTGTATGATGAGAGATACAAAACTGAGAATTGATATAAAGTTGAACATATTACAAATTTCCTATTATATCATGAATCTAATTATTTTGTTATCTAGTGAGTTTCAAGTTTCAAATTTTAATTGTAATAAGATTGAAGTACAATGTTTATTGCTATATCTGCTTCCCTTGAGTAATATTGTAGTTATAATGGAGCGGGAGAATTATAAACTCATTGTTTTCAGTACAATATTAATCTTAATATTTTGATGAACTCAGGTACATATTAACTGTCTTAATTTTAATATTTACATAAAATCTACATAGGATTATTACTATTTATGTAGGAAGGTAGGTAGGTTGGAAGGTAGGTAGGTAGGTAGGAAGGCAGGTAGGTGAGTAGGTATGGTAGGTAGGCAAGTAGTAGGTAGGTATGGTAGGAAGGAAGGTAGGTAGGTAGGTGAGTAGGTATCGTAGGTAGGTAGGTAGGAAGGAAGGCAGGTAGGTAGGTAGGTAGGTAGGTAAGAAGGCAGGTAGGTTAGTAGGTATGGTAGGTAGGTAGTAGGTAGGTATGGTAGGAAGGAAGGAAGGTAGGTAGGTAATAGGTAGGTAGGCAGGTAGGTAGGTATGGTAGGTAGGTAGTAGGTAGGTAGATAGGTAGGTAGATGAGTAGGAAGGTAGGTAGGTAGGTAGGTAGCTTTTCTTTGCAGGAGATCCAAGAACCTTAGTAAAAGTAGTACACCAGAGTACCATTTAGGAGTGCTACTACTCTTTTTAACAATATCCCTTCCAATTGAGAAATACTACACTACTTCTAAAAGAACAGCATGAGTACACCCAGTGATACAACCGTCTCTGACAATATCACAATGTGATTCCAATACTCCACATACTTCTGCCTCGTCCAGTAATTTATACTGCCCTCATAAAACAGAGTTGTAAAACTGAGAACAAAGAGAAGAACTTGTGCCGCAAGCCTCACTCTAGTGTCTGAGATAAAACATACACCACCTATAGCTACCATGGCAACCACAGCAAAGACTAGTACATTGCCGAATGGCACTAACTTAGTAAAGGCTCTATAATCTTCTTTGCTGTGATACAAGGCATATGCATAGCATATTAAAAATAACCCATATATGTATCGTCCTAGAGGGAATAAGAAGTGTACATTTGATCTCCTTGGTAGTCTCTCTGTAGTACGACTGGCAAGCATCAAGTATGCACCCATCACAGCTACATTTCTTGTTACCATTCGTATCTGATGAGAAAAAATGATGAAATTACAAAGGAATCAATGTTGGGATGTACGACGTTCACATCTAAATCATATTTTACATTCTACCGAGACAACTAGATATGTCATTACAACTCACCAATCTTCCTCTACATATGGATAGTCTTTTAAGACAGGCATATGTCACCCTGTTGCCTATATCTGAAGAGACAGGCATATGTCACCTGGGCCCTGTCACCTATATCTGAAGAGAGGGCCAAATAGGACTGGAATACACAACATTCTAATGAATACAGTAGATTGAATCTTTCTTATCAAAATTTACACTACACATCGCTTACTGAGAGCCATTCTCCATGATGTAAATTTTTACTATTAGTATGGGTAATATAGGATATATTGACTTACTGAGAGCCATTCTCCATGATGTATTTGTTTACTAGTACAGGTAATATAGGATATATTGACTTACTGAGAGCCATTCTCCATGATGTATCTGTTTACTAGTATGAGTAATATAGGATATATTGACTTACTGAGAGCCATTCTCCATGATGTATCTGTTTACTAGTATGGGTAATATAGGATATATTGACTTACTGAGAGCCATTCTCCATGATGTATCTGTTTACTAGTATGGGTAATTTAGGATATATTGACTTACTGAGAGCCATTCTCCATGATGTATCTGTTTACTAGTATGAGTAATATAGGATATATTGACTTACTGAGAGCCATTCTCCATAATGTATCTGTTTACTAATACTAGTATGGGTAATATAGGATATATTGACTTACTGAGAGCCATTCTCCATGATGTATCTGTTTACTAGTATGAGTAATATAGGATATATTGACTTACTGAGAGCCATTCTCCATGATGTATGTTTACTAGTATGAGTAATATAGGATATATTGACTTACTGAGAGCCATTCTCCATGATGTATCTGTTTACTAATACTAGTATGGGTAATATAGGATATATTGACTTACTGAGAGCCATTCTCCATGATGTATCTGTTTACTAATACTAGTATGGGTAATATAGGATATATTGACTTACTGAGAGCCATTCTCCATGATGTATCTGTTTACTAGTACGGGTAATATAGGATTTATTGACTTACTGAGAGCCATTCTCCATGATGTATCTGTTTACTAGTATGAGTAATATAGGATATATTGACTTACTGAGAGCCATTCTCCATGATGTATCTGTTTACTAATACTAGTATGGGTAATATAGGATATATTGACTTACTGAGAGCCATTCTCCATGATGTATCTGTTTACTAATACTAGTATGGGTAATATAGGATATATTGACTTACTGAGAGCCATTCTCCATGATGTATCTGTTTACTAGTATGGGTAATATAGGATATATTGACTTACTGAGAGCCATTCTCCATGATGTATCTGTTTACTAGTATGGGTAATATAGGTATGTATTAACATCTGAATTGCACACAGTAGAAAACCTAATGGCCGCTGAATTCGTAGTACAATCATTGATCCAAATACAAATAGAGATCCTATGGTTATGTAACTGTACTGACGTGGATAGCCTTCTGGTCTGTAAATAAAAAGACACCAAAGAAATGGTATTTCTATGTGTTACATGGACTAAATTTTGTAAACAAAAAGTTTGAAGTTTGTTGCTGAGAATATTTGATATATAATTAAAGTTAATATCTATGCATACTATGTATGTATGTATGTATGTATGTACATGTATGTATGTATGTATGTATGTATGTATGTATGTATGTATGAATGTATGTATGTATGTATGTATGTATGTATGTATGTATGTATGTACGTATGCATGTATGTATGTACGTACGTATGTGTGTGTGCATGTATGTACGTACGTATGTATGTATGTATGTATATATGTATGTATGTATATATGTATGTATGTATGTATGTACATGTATACACACACACACACACACACACACACACACACATCAACAGGAATTTGGGTATCGCAAAACTTATCTTTAGCTTGTCCACATCAAAGACTGACATGAAATTAAAACTAAAATGAACAAGTAACAAGTACATTAAAACATTACATACAAATATCAACAATATACTGAAGTAAGAAAAGACTGACATTCACTCCAGCTATAAAATTAGAAATACACACAGCAAAATTTTGTGGTTCATGCATTGTGAGAAATTTGATGGAATATTTTGATAATATTTGCATATTACAATTATCATGTCATTTTCTAAAACGTTCCATACATACAACCTGATCAATAATTCAAAAAGCCTTGTTATATATTAGTCTATGTCAATATTATAATACATGTAGATATATAAGTGGCAGTCACCTTACTCACTTGTAAATTGCATATTCTCTAATTAATTTTTGTGGTCGTCTAGCGTCTGCACACAGTATGGCAATAACACTACGTCCAACACTCACTGTAAAATTGTACTGAACAAAACTACTGTGAATTACCTTCCATGTTTGGCTCGTTCAGCAAACAACATTATCAGAAGGACAGCATAGCAATACGGATAGCGAGATATAATAAAATCTCCAATTCGGTGGACTATTAGTGTCGGACTTCTGGAGCTGGAACTGGAACTGGAACTGGACGCTGCCATTTTGAGCAACTAATGAATGAAAATAAGACCCTCTAACCTACTGTTTTTGATTCACTCTGGGCGTGTCAGTTTATTGACATGGTGGGGTGGGGTGGTGTAGTTATGTGAATTTGTTGTGAATGCAGTTGGCACACGTATTGTACAAACGTTACTAATATTTGGTCTTACATGAAATTTACATGTTTTTTACTTCGTTAGAACTGTGAGCTACAATTACACAATGTAATAATGGTATGCGTAAGCACACTTTATATATAGAATATTGGCTTGTATTTGCTATGAATTTGGAACATATTTAAAATTAGGAACTTGTTTTTTTACCAACTTGATGCCACTATATAGGTATGCATACTCCTAGTATATATATGTTAAAATCCCAGGAGAAAATAATCAAAATGTGTACATCCAACATACAATATAACTGAAATAAAGGTAAGCAAAGGGTAAGAAATTTTAACAATACAGGAACAAGAGAACTTGTAGTGAAAATACAACATAAACACAGAACACAATGCGGCGCAACACAACATGACACAACACACATATGCAAGCATGTGCACACACACACACACACACACAGATTTGCTCACACACGCACGGATGATTGAATTAATTTGGTCTTTTGGTAGAACAAATGAAGTTTTGATTTAAGTATATGTTTGAATTTATTAGAAATACAACCTTTCATCTAGGCTACACTACCATCGGTATCCTAGACCATCAACATTTGTCGTGACTTTCTTTCATTAAATAGAATTAAAACACGATGGTAGCTTTTAGAACTTTACATATGTACTCTAGCGTTTGCATATGTATATATATGCATTCCATGGAGAACACTGAAAATGTGTGTGTGTGTGTGTGTGTGTGCTATGTACATTCGATGAAGTCAAGATGACTGTCTTACGGGCCACTTCTGGACGAGTACAGATGTTGGATTATATCATTACTACAGTCCCTGATCACAGTAGTGGGACTGTGGTTATATACATTGTATTTCTGTGTTTGATCGATACTGTGATCTGAGCAGCCGTGAGTAGCTTACATTCTGTATAGAATGTGCACAGTACATTACATTCTGATTATTACATTGCATGT
This sequence comes from Glandiceps talaboti, assembly GCF_964340395.1. Taxonomy (NCBI): domain Eukaryota; kingdom Metazoa; phylum Hemichordata; class Enteropneusta; family Spengelidae; genus Glandiceps; species Glandiceps talaboti. Next base: position 9,609,143 of record NC_135552.1, read on the forward strand.
TATAGGTTATGTGTGTGCACACAATAGTAATTTTAAAATAAAAAATGTTTTAGAAGGTTTTTCACATATTTCAAAATTACAAGACAATATATACTGTCTTTACAAAAAATAAAATCACACACAAAAATTCCTTGCTGTATTTTATTCAATGAATTTATAATTTCTTACAATATAGCATGTTTTTATTGAAATCTATGTCAATGATTCCATGTGCATGGCTGATGTTAATTTTTTTGAGAATATTGTATAATTTCACCAGCACACAAAATATTATTTTTTTTCTTTATTCTATTACAATTCATGTATTTATAATCAAATCAATATTATTTGCCATTTCTGCTCTCAACTTACTCCCCTCAACTTGGAATTATTGGCTTCCACTCTCCTTATTTTCAATATTATTTTGCCATTTCTGCTCTCAAGTTACTCCCCTGAACAGTCAGTGTATTAACAATCACAACAGCTTCATCAGCTTTATCACTCTCAGTGAAATGTAGAAAGGCAAATCCCCTTCCACCATGCCAGACAACTTTAATAGGAAACACATTGTGTTCTCTTATTGTTGTCTTAAATTCACTGACTCTGACATCACGAGATATACCACCAACAAATATGGCCATTGTTCTTTTTGAAGAATTTGATCTCGAGTCAGAATTTTTTCCTTTAGAGTCTCTAGCCTTGGATTCTGTAGTAGAACTTTGCCTAGATGTCTGATCGTCATCTGATCTTTCTCCTTTAGTTTTTGGATCAGTCTTAGAAGTTTGTCTTGATGTCTGATGTGATGATTCTGTACCATTTTTCTCACTTTCTCCAGACTCAATTTCATATTTTAATCTCACATCTTTGCCAGCTTTCTTTTCTCGGTATCTTAGATTCTTCAAGACTGGTATCTTCTCAAACTTCTCCTTGGTAAGCATAGACCATATGATTCCTGAAGGCTGTGTGAGATTACCGTCACATTTGATAGTCCTGGTTGGAGTTAGAATGTAATCTACAGATAGATCGTGGTCATCAAATAGTTCACCTGGTATATCCATAACTTGACAATCATGTACAGTAGATATGACTACAGTGTTATCATTGACAGCACCCATAGTTTTCATCATTGCATACTCCATATCAGCGAAACCTTCACCTTTGCCAATACGATAGCCTACAAAATATACGTTATCAGCCAGTGTTAGGAAATTAACAAAACACTCATAAAAGAATGAATGTTCATGGACTCTAGGTTCATCATTATAAATGAAAATTTTTACTCACAGTCAAAAATGTGATGCTTGCACTCACCAAATTATGTGCTATATTTTATCACATGGAATTGTAACTTATAGATTATAATTTTAACTGTAAAAGTTTTCAAGTTGTTACTTTTTTTACTTAAGTTTTTCAAGTATAAATCACAGAAAAGTCAAAGGAAAATGACCATACACATGTTTCCTTTAACTCCAAGGATACTAAGTAACATAACAACATAACAACAGATCTCAAGATGTTGACTTGATTGATTGATTGATTGATTGATTGCATCATCTAGGCCAATAGGAAAGTACTTACCCTTTTAGTTGACACAGCAACTGACCCAACTTTTACAACATCAACTTTGATTGGATCATCTAGGCCAATGGAAAAGTACTTACCTTTAGTTGACACAGCAACTGATCCAACAATTACAACATCAACTCTGATTGGATCATCTAGGCCAATGGGAACACTGAACTCTTTTACCCCCTGGTGGTGAAAATACGGTGGATGAGATTCATGGGTGACAGTGAAAATATTCCACAAACAGAAAAGAATTTTTAACATTCATGGACAGATAGAAAGTTTGACATAGCCTGTCCTATCTACTGTGTTCATCATTGACTTCTAATTTACAGGGAAACAGATACCTTGTGAATTCTCTATGTTTGTATGTTAAAAGGGATAAAATACATTGGTTTTATTCACTGTTACTATCAGTGTGGAGCTGGCATAGATCAGAAATTAGGTGGAAGTGAAATACAGGCATTGATGGGAACATCCTTAAACATATTGTCATCTGCTTGCAATTTACAAAAACAATAGAAACAGTTGCCAACATGTTCAACTAACTAACAAGTTGCTCATACGTCACTTCTGCTTTAGTATCAACATATCAATCACATCCTACAGGTACCCATTTATACATAGACAAAGCCAAGATGAGGTAACTGGTAGATGATTAAGACGAGAGATTTTATAAACTTACTTGCGATGTGGAACACTTGCGTAACATGTCTTTATTTGCACCTTTAGGGGGTATGATTTTGTTGAATAAACCGTTCCTTAGCCTGGGAGTTGGCACCAGCAGAGTTTTATTAGCCTACAACATAATTAATAAAATGGAAAGAATAAAACTGACATCAATATTGTACATTAAAGTGACATCAATATGTGCCTGCCTTGGACATTTCCAAAGTTAAAATCTGATATGAAAGAACATAGCAAGGAATACCAGGCACTCCCTCAAATAAATTGCAGTACCAGGGAGGGAAGGGGAGAGGGTATTATATATATAATGTGTTTATTCAAAACACTATAGGCCTCCGGCCCAAAAGTATACATAACACAAAATCAGGTACAGACTTGAGGGAGCAAAGGAAAATACTTATAGCTTTCAAAAACATAATAACAAAGCATAATATCAAAGCAGCACTTAGTGAAAAGAAAATAACCAAAAGTAATGTACAATCAAATCTGTCAAAATGTATATTGCAAGTGTTACAGAATTCCAGTTCAAAACATTTCATGTGAACTTGATCTCTTTTTCATTGAAAAAAAATAAAAACTTGGCAAGCTGTCTAATAACTGCTGTATTATTGGATTCCATGAGCATTACAAACTTTTCGGTGTTTGGTAGTGTATGGTATAATCTAGATAAGTATTGTTCTCTGAGTTCAGTGTACAGTGGACAAACTAAGCAAAAATGGTACTCGTCTTCTATAGTATTCAAATTACAGTGCAGACATATTCTTTCAGTTCTCAGCAGATCGAGCTGTCTACCAGTTTCTACATTTAAACTGTGTGTGGAAATCCTAAAATGGCATAGTGCATTTCTAAAACATAGTTTGTCCAGTACGGTTAAATATTTTTCTCTATTGAACAGTGATTTGAAAGTGCGATAGGTATCTAGTTTGGGGTATAAACACAATTTTGATTTCACATCTTGCATATACATGTCTCTGGAGCGCTGTTTAAATAAACTTAAAAATGTTTTTGTACACTCTACACCCTGATTAAACCAGGCCTCACCCAATCCCATTGTAAAAAGTAGCTTTTTAACCCCTAATGCCCAACAATTCTTTTCATTTTCTGCCTCATAAAATTGAAAACTATAACATTTGTGGGGTAAACGGTCTTGCGGTAGAGACAATAACCTCAACCAGTACTTGATAACTCTAGCTAGTCTAATTGTACGAACTGGAAAACGACCTAATTCTCCCTTGACAGCTAAATTAGGAGCATTGTGCATTCTGAACAATTTCAATTTGTTCACCTGTATGTAAACCCCACACCTCACTCCCATACATCAAAATTGGTAAAATTTTACAGTCAAAGACTTTGAAAGCCAAAGAAATGTCAATATTCCCAAAACGACTAAGTGCTGTTTTTACATTAAAAAGTGCTTTGGACGCTTGCAATGCAAGCTGCTTCTGTGCTTGATTCCATAACCCTGAACTAGATAACATAATACCAAGGTAGCAATAGGATGAAACTACATCTACTAGTTTACCATCCAATAACCATTTTTCTGAAGATTTTAGCCTCCCCCCGTTTCTAAATACTATCACTTTCGATTTAGAGGTGTTAACTTTAAGTTTCCATTTCTTTGTATATGAGGACAAATTATTCAATAATCTTTGTAGACCAATTTGAGTTGTACTAAATAAAGCAAGATCATCTGCAAAAAGTAAAAAGAATAGTTTGATGGTTGCAATGTGTACACCTGCATACTCATGTTCACATGCTTTGCCTAGGTCATTTATAAATAAGGTGAATAATAGGGGTGATAATACGCTACCTTGTTGAACTCCTAGTTCACACCTGAAAAACTCAGTTAAACCATCTGGGCATCGAATACAAGCTGTCACATTAGCATACATTGAACGTAACACACTGAATAATTTTCCCCTAAGACCAGCTTTAAATAATTTATAAAACAAAAGACTATGATTGATTCTATCAAAGGCTTTCTCTTGGTCTATGAATGCACAATATAATCTACCACTGAGGTGCAAATAACGGTCAATTATGGTACGAAGAATAAAAATATTATCGGTTGTTGAATACTTCTTACGGAATCCAGCCTGTTCTTCAACTAGAGGGGAAATAACTTCTGACCACACTGTAAGTCTATGTAAAATTATGTCACTAAAGACCTTGTTTAGTGTTGGTAAGAGAGTGATACCCCTATAATTATTTACGGAATCAATTGAACCTTTCTTATGTAGGGGCATAATTAAACCTTTAGCTAAAATATCTGGAAAACACCCACTGTCAAATATCCTATTAAACAAATGTAATATCAATGACTTAAGTGTACTTGGGGCATTTTTAAAAATTGTAGGAGTTATTCCATCAAACCCTGGGGCTTTCCTATCTTTTAGTCTAGACATAGAGTTATCCAGTTCATCCATAGTTATCTCAGTATCGAGAATGTTCAAATCAAAATCGGTGGTATTAAAATCGGTGTCAGTTATATTTAGGTTATCTAGCAATAGTTTTACTTCTTCTAAAAAGGCATGGGAAGGGTCCTCACCTTGAACCACAGGTTCACTAAATAAAGATGAAAAATATGTAACCCAGTCTTTTGGTTTGATATTGGCAGGTATACCTCCCTTTCTTGGACTAATTTTTGACCAAAAGGCTCTAGAATTTGACTGACTTGCTAACAGTGCTAGATGCATTTTCTCTGATTCAAAAAACTCTCGCTTTTTCGCCCTCAATAGAGAGTGATATTGATTCCGTAGATAAATATAACTATTCAAGTTGTTGTCAGACCTACTATTTCTAAAATAATTTAGAGATTTTCTAACTAGTAACTTTAGATGTCTACATTCATGATCAAACCAACCCCTAGAATTCCCATTATTAGAGATAAAGCTGGTCTTAGGGGTAACCTTCATGCTCTTTGCAGATTGTTGGATTAGGTCAATAAGCACAGAAGCAGCCCCAGAAGTATCAGTTTCCAAAAGTAAATGAAAATGATCAATTTGACGTCTCCCAATTGAGTTCTCCCAAAATAAGTTGAAAGATTCTCTGTGGCTATCTCTCCACGCATACTTGGTATATGCAGATGTTTCACTGACCAAAGTACTACTATTGTTGCCTGACTCTGTCACCAATGGAAATTTCAAATCAAAAAGTACTGGGTGATGGTCTGATTCAGCCCGTTCATCAGACACACAAAAATGACTGAATAGATCAAAATTACACTTATCAGCTAAAACATAGTCTATTACACTCCCACCAGTATCCTTGGTATATGTGAAATATCCCTTATCTCTATCATCAAATAATCTGCCATTTATAATTCTCATCTGAGTATTTTTACAAAAATCAAGTAAAAGTTGGCCATATGCATTTGTTGTTTCATCCATAGAAGTTCTAACAGAAATGTCATTATCAATTAAATAATCATCACCCAGTGGAACAAAATGGTTTGTATCATCAGTGACATAGTCAGGATCATTCGCAGTCCGCGCATTAAAATCACCACAAATTATAAAGTCAAAGTTAGGAAATTTAGAATTATACAATGCTAGCTCATCTTCAAGAATAGTGAAATTTTGCTGGTCGGAATAACTACTAGAACCCTGTGGTGAAAAGTACAGAACTCCAAAACATAATTTCAAGTGTTCAAATTTGAAAACAACCCAGACAATGTCATCTGTTGAGACACTTTTACAAATGTTCACACACTTACAGTATTTCAAACAATAAAATATACTTATTCCACCAGAATTTCTACCCAAATGTTTTCTTTTAGATCTAGTAACATGATAACTCTCATAATCTTTCAGCGAAAAGGTATCTTTGGCAGTAGCCCATGTTTCTGTTAGAAATATAAAATCATATTGTTGTAAATAAATACGTAAATCATCATTGTCCCATTTACTTTTCAAACCATTAATGTTCCAAAGTATACAAGAAATGGAACCGTAAGACACGTTAAATACCTTATTAGTAGGGGGTTGATACAAACCGTCGGAAGTACATGTATTTTCAGTCTCTACATTGTTCCTTTCAGTGAGTACACTTGTGTCCCTGGAGTTTCTCTTCGATGGGCCTTGGCCACACCCTTAGCCACTACTTAGTTTCTTTAGACATGGTTCAGTTTTACTATCATCTATTACAAAAATGTTACCGTCGACAACAAGTTTATCATATCGCAAAGATGCTTTCTTATTTTCGTCTTTGGCGGCACGTAGAAATGGTCCAAGCTTCCATCGTTTCTCTCTCACCAGTGGCGGGAAGTCTTCACTGACTCTATATTGTCCTTTTCCCGAAATACCTTTACTGGCTCGGTACACCCTCTCTCTGGTCTTGTAACTGTTAAACTTAACGATGATTGGGTTAGGTTGGGTCTTCGCATTTTTCAATCTATGTGCTCTTTCTATGTCCACGCTATCACTATCCATGTTTAGCTCGCCCACAATAAACTCACGCACTTTCACTTCTGTATCGTCCCACGTCTCCGAATTAGATTGCTCAATTCCATGTATAATCAAATTGTTCCTTCTCTGTTGTCCATTCATATAATCTTGTCTTTCTTCAATCTTCTTCAAGTTGTTTCTGAGTTCGACATTCTCCGTTTCTAGTTCGCCGATACGTCGGCCAATTCCTTTTCTACACCATGAATACAGTCTCTAAGATCATTTGTTCTCTTCTCTGCTCTGTCCTCGAGTTGTGAAAATCTGTCTTCAAGTGTGTTGTGTAATGATGTAATTTTACTATCGATAAACTCTTTTAGCTGTGCGACAATTTCGCCGTCTCCTTGTGGTGTTACAACCAAATCTCTTGACTCACGTTCGGGCGACGCCCCAGGACTTTTGAATAAGGATAAAGTTTCTGTCAATTTACACTGCCTGGTTCTCATACCTTGCTGGTTTTGTTTGTCATTTTTTGACATAGGACCTGGGTTGGACTCGACATCGCCACATACCAATAGGCTCAGGAGCAGGGTCAGTCTAATGCACAGACTCAAGTGTAGTGAACAGCCAATATGGCAGCCAACACGTGTTCTGCCTTGCAGTGGTTGGGTGAAACTACCGATTTTTGACCTCCATATAGCGAGTGACACTCCCATCTTCTCTAGAATGACTCAGAGGGTATTAGTTATAGGTATAGTATAGCTGAACATAGTGATGGCAGCATTCACTTTTGGTCTGCCTGTTCCCGGAACATCTCAGCACACACACATACATACATACATACATACATACATACATACATACATACATACATACATACATACATACATACATACATACATACACACACATACACACACACACACACATACACACACATACATACATACATACATACATACATACATACATACATACATACATACATACACACATACATACATACATACATACATATATACATACATACACACTTAAATGGTTTCTTCCCTGTAATATGAGATAAATTTAGAGAATTAATTAAATCTAGCTCACAGAATTGAATGAGGGTGAGGTTTAAGTAAAAACAAACCTTTTTAAAAATAGTTTTGTAACCCCAAAAGTTTTACAATATAGGCATTCATTGATTGATAGGTGAGTGAGTTGAATATGTGTGTGTGTGTGTGTGTGTGGGGGGGGGGGGTATTCTTACCTCCAGTGTTAGAAATCTGGCATGTTCTTGAGGTTTATCTGGGTTGATCTTGACAGTTCTTGCTAAACGGAATACATCTAACTCTTTGAGTCTATCATTGGCTGCTGCAGCACCCTGTGGATATATACACATATACAGCTATCAAAAGTTGTTGTGCTCTTCTACTTGAATATTCAATAAAAAAAGACAATCAATTTCTTTGAATTGACACTTCCATATATCAACCAAATATCATGGATGATTCTAAGAGGAATCTCAAATGATTCTGTCACAAATTAATACAATGTACTATTGCACTATTTTAGTGTTGTTCTTGTAAGTTGTTATTGTTGTTGTTGTTGTTGTTGTGTTAGTATATTAATGCCTCGACTCTTTGCACTTGAGAATGATGAGATCCTAAAAATTTTAAACGTGTTTGTATGATCAATGATATGAAACTACCAGCAATCAACCTTTAATATACTTTAATAGGTTATACCATACACTTGCGAGTTAGGTGACTATGATGTTGTTTTTTCTCTACATACACCATGCTTAATACAATTACCATAGAAGACATTGGAGATACGGCTGTCCACAGACACACATACTAACAGATGGACAGAAATCATTCCTATAGCCCCTTGAGTTGCTACTCATATTACACAATCAAAATTTGTTTGTCTCATGGTGGACTCAATCCTAGACTGTAAAATATGTTGTGTTATGCCGCCCTCTCTGGCCTGCTTTGTCTATGAAACGGGTTGACCAATGTGAGAGGGTGCCCCATCACGGCATACCTTACAGACTTAGCTTGATCTATCACGTGTAAATACCTTAAAGTTTGGTATCCTATGATGAACTGGTCTTGGAAAGTTGGCTAAATTATTAGCCTCCAGATAGTCCCATATTTTCAGTCGAATACTTGCTTTGGTGATGTCTATAGAAAAAAAAATGAAAGACATTATATATGCCTCATATATTTGAACATTGTGCATTACATTATTTTCAATGGAAAAAAAGTATAGCCTACGTGATGATAGCTAAGCATCATGCTGATCATATCCTTGCACCTCAGGCATATAACTCAATATCAAGGCAATAATATTTATAATATGACAAAAATGAGAGGAAAGATATAAAACAAATGTTGAAAACACTATTTATGACTATCAGCACATATTACATTTAATGAATGAGTCTATTCACTCCACCACAACATCAGTTTGTACTAGGCTCACTCCTATTTCTGATTTCATTAGAAATTCAGTGACGTCATTAACCATAAAATTGATGAATGATGTATCCCATTTCTACACCTGTCTCTATTTCAATCTTTGACTCGACAAAAATATTACATGTCACATATTTGTGTAAATATATACAGAAGTCGAAAATATTTTATGTATTTATTTAGTAATCAGATTACCATACATGGTTGTGATATCACCGGTGGTCTCTCTATCATTTGATTGGGGGACTGTGCCATGACGTAAAGTCATAGTACATTAATTTGACAAAGTTATTTCAATATTTCTGGTATACATGTTGTATTCTGTTGTTGACGTGTAAACTTTGGGACGGGGTACCGGGTACATATGTAAAACCGTGCAGTTTTCATTCATAGTTATTCTTAACAAATAGAATCATTTGGTATGGTATTTCATGAACTATTCAGACCTTAGAATATCAATAACTACTTACCGTTAGCCATTCTAAAGCATAACTTGCTAGTATTTTCTCCTCACACTTTTGTATGGAGAGCATCTCTCACTAACGTCACTAGTTGACTAAACTTTAATCGACCTCCTTTCAGGCGTTGACCTTTGTGGAGCCCCTAACTCGTCAAGAAATTATCATGTACATTGAATGCCTACCATCTCTACTTTACTGAGTGGATAAAAGTTGACATTTCGAATCTTCAATACATTAATTACTTTACTGTGTGCAAAATATGCAATTATGATAACATCAATGTCGAAGTGATGTTGACGAAGTCATCCAACGTGCATGTCATTCAGCAATAACTACGCCCTCCCACGGATATCATTTATATACCTTTTGTTTTTCTCACAGGACATTTTGTTTCACGTTTGATTACGGTAACAAAAATCACGGGGGGGGGGGGGGGGATGATTATTCTTTGAAAGTGGGCATTTGTCCAATAACTGCTGAATTGGCAATGGTGGGTATCAAACCACTGTGACTATTAATTTCTCATAAAACACTAATTGCAGGACAGTGAATATTGTTTACTAAAGTGAAATAGCAGCTCTTATAATGAACCCAGGTTTTTTTTTGAATGCAAGCTATAGGGACACAGACATGGACAGGTCCTTGATCCTGGCATAGATATATTCAAGTAACATACCAACACAAACGATTAACTTTAACTAACTGAAGTATCATCATCATCGTCATCATCATCATCATCGTCATCATCATCATCATCGTCATCATCATCATCATCATCATCATCAATCTGATCCAAGGTTCTGACTTTCCTCTTTGAGATCATCTGATACAAACATCAACACACATCAATACACACTGCAATGGATTTGCTATAAAAAGAATACATTTTATTCATAATTTTTAATACAAGTGCCAAGAATTTAAAAGATACTTTGTACAACTTTTGACAATATTAAGACAGCATGAAAGACCGTACCACAAAAAAAAAAGATATGGAAATGTGGCAGTGTGAAAAAGATTACAAGACAGCCAATTCTCATATTACACTGAGAACACAGAATATATGACATCATTTAAGACCTACCCTATCAAATAACAGTTTTGAAGCCAAACAGTACACAATTCAAGATCCAGGGAAACATGCTAATACAGTCTATAGAGGCATAAGTGACTAACAATAACTAATAATGCACTTTATACAAAACATACATTTACTTTGTATTTATTTCAGCATTATACATAATACTTCCATCATGGTCTACAGTACATACACTTCATTATTTATAACCTGGCTAATATTATCAAAATGCTTGCATTCATAGTACATAGTTTACATACACTTTATTGCCATACAGGATTCTCCCCACACAGTGTAGTCAATCACACGTCAGTTCCCAGAGTCCCTTAACAGCTGGATCTATCACTACTGGTATCCCCTGCATGCAGGCGACTCAGAAAGTGCTAGGCAAAGCCAGCAAGTGACTCTAATAGGCTCCATTGTGGTGGTTGCATGCTGGTTGGCACAGCTAGCTTCCCACCTAGCTGTACTTGAAAAAGTGTGACCTAGACAATAATTTTCACTCAAGTCCCCCAAATTTAGTTTACATAAATTGAAGACTCTGATGTAGCCTGCCTTTGACATCTTTCAAATAGGCACAATGTAACAAATATTAGTTATCATCATGATTAGTGACCAACCAGCACACAAAGGAGTCTGGGGAGAACCCTGACATGAATACCATAACTTAAGTATAGGAATTGGAAATGGTGTGTTTATTTGAAGTGTTCATGACATACAAAATCTACCAACAAATAACAAGTACTGGCTCCCTAATCCAAAAAAAAATCTCATACGAAATCAAAGTGTCTCAAGTAAGTCTACAGCAAATTATCAAATAAGTATGATATGGAAAAATAAATCTTTCATAGTGAAACACTAAACTTTAAGGATGGATCAACAGAAAGAAGCTAAAACAAACTAATGATAAAGTGCAACATCAAATCGACATTTGCAACAAATATCTTAGACCCACACTAAATTTATATTGAGAGAAAAACAATTAGTTTATACAGAGCACAGAAAAAATTGGTCCATCAGGTACAATTGCACAGAGATTTGGAATGAAAACACACAATAAAGTCAACAGCCTGACATGTGGTGTCAAAGGTCATTGGAAAGGCAACAGTTTCATCATGAGGTCAAAGGTCACTAGAAGTCACACAAGTTTGAAAGTCGTCGGGAGTCTAATGTTAGTCACAAGAGGTTCAAGTCATTGGCAAGTCAAGGGTAAATCAAGGTGGGGTCAAAGGTAACTAGGTGTCAGGTCAGTCATGAGTTCAAAGGTCATTGGGAAGTTAAAGGTTAGGCACATAAGGTCGAAGTCAGTGGCAAGTCAATTGCTCATGATGAGGTCAAAGGAAGTCAGATGTCAATAGTCATTTGTGTGTGGTCAAAGATCATCAAATCAGTTGACCAATGAGAGCAAAGACAAAAGTTGCTCACATTTCACTACTATTTCAAAGGTTACATTTGTCATGGTTTAGCTTGAGTATTACTATTCATTTGTTTTGCAATCACTCCTCACTTTTTGAGTGGATTTGCCACAAGAGATGCTGGTGGAGTTATTGAAAGCATTGCAGGTACACTGTCATGCAATAGACAATACAGAAAACATGTATAATCTAGTATATACTGTCATGCAATAGACAGTACAAAAATCATGTATAATCTAGTATACTGTCATGCAATAGACAATACAAAAATCATGTATTATCATTAGCTTACGTTTGACATTCACAATTTAAGGTCACCATTTCAGGTTCAATTTTTTTTTATATCAAGTTATAATTTAAGACACTACATGTGCAAGTTTCACTCTCTGACTTATTTTTATCATAACATGATTTTTTTTTTTTTCCCCTTTATCTGCTCCCAGGCTTAATATGAATGGAAACTTCATTCACACTTAATCTAAGTCAACAGATGTCAATACAAAATCACGGAATTAAAAACAAGAGTGTTTTTACAAACCAACCATCTGGATTTCTCATAAAAGTTGTTAATAAAAGTGCATCTGGGTGTCATATTCAAATCTCATAAAACATTCAAATAATCTCTGATTTACATTCTCTGATTGGACACATACGTAAATCATTTCCCATTATTTGAATACATTAAAATATACTTGACCAATCATACGACAGCTTGTCATGGACTGATAGCCAATCACAACACTCACAGTGACAATTTAAGTAAGTAGTGAAGAAATTACTTGTGATCATTAATAACTGTACAAGAGCACATTACATTTATACAAATACTATTTCCATAAGAAAATATACCGGATGATCTGATCTGCTGTTTTTCTTGCGATTAAAATTCAGGTAATGCTAAAATTCAAAAGTGCTAATTGCATATCAGTACACGTACACAGACTGTCAAATACATACATCACTGGGAGCAGCCTTATCATACCTTTCCTTGGGACTGTAGACACACACTGTAGGATAGTATGGTGGAAATCAAAGCAAAAGAATCCCCACCTACTGTTGCCAATATGTGTCATATATACCTGTATTAAAATATGTTGCTATTATATATTACATATAATCTCCTATTTATATCGCCAAATGTAAAACATTCACATGTGTATGGGAGCTATCTGCCATCTTATCTGATTTTGATCACACACACACACCATGTCCAGTCGGGGTGTGAACTAGCAAGAATGTAACTGTTAATAAATTGAAATGGAGTGATATGATTGGAGGCAACAACATTTTGTTGTAGAACAGCAAACACATTTCCCCTTCAGTTGTTTGTGGAAAGAGATGAAGAGAGCGCCCACAATAGCCGATATTTCAGATATTTCAGTCTCGTGTACTCTATGACATCACACTGGTTGAAGTCACAGATGTCAACTTTTACAGGATTATTGTTGGAATGATTATGTTTCTAGGATTGGTGTCATTGTTTGTTTGTTTGTTTGTGTCAACATTTCTTAACAAAGACTGTGTGTGAGCTATAGTTGTTGGCTGCTGTTTTTATTCATTCAAAGATTAAAGGGGAGTTTAGACTTTTGTTGGAGACATTAAAGTTTTGCAGCACATAAAAAAGGTACTCCTATAGAAACAAAACCATTCAAAGAACCATAAAGACAATAACAGTTTAATTTCCATGAGAATAAATGTTTGTGGATTGTGGATTCGTGTTATTGCAACTCACAGAGAGAGAAAATTACTGACAATAATCTTAATTTCCACTCACATCTTATTAGCACTGTCATGTCAGTATTGAACTGCTGCTCAGAAGTAGGTTACAGGGAGTCATTTTAATGTAAATCAGTGAAGATTCAACCTTAGTCATGAAAGTGTGAAGAAGAGTCATAAAGATGTATCAGAGAAGGCTCAAACATAACAGAGTCGGTCAGGGCACAAAAATGATGGCCGACTTAAGGTTTAACTTCTGTTCCAATACTTTTTATGCTCTATAACTCCAACAACACAAATAATGCAAAAGTTTTTTTTTAACTCTTAAGGCATTCCAAATGTGGAGAATTAAAAATTGGATGTATATGGCAGTTTGAATTTCCTACATTTGCATATTTTACCCACAATGCCATATCCTCCCTATGTCGACAAGATGTCTATAAAAGTTTCGGATTTTCTAAAATAATTTTTTGCATCTGTGAATAGCAATTTCTCCATTTCTTGAAAACAGGATACATTTACAACTTTCCAAAAAGAGAAACCAAAATAGTCATAAACCTTCGACAGAATTGTGGATGACAACATTAACATCACAAAATGTAAACAAAACAGTAAATTAGTTAGACCAAGAAACATACTACTACTGGCAATTGGCAATGGAATGATAAATTTGATATGCCAAATCCTAAATCACTTGGAATTAGAAATCAACATATATATATATTGCAATGATTGGACATAAAAAAAGAGACACTTAAGTCTAAACCATACATATACATACATTCACATACATGTTCACATACATACGCACATACGTACGTACATACGTACATACGTACGTACATACATACATACATACATACATACATACATACATACATACATACATACATACATACATACAAATATATGCACGTACGTGTACGTATGTACGTACATACGTACATACATACATTCTCATATACTTTGACACACATACACATGTAATCACGCACCCATGCATGCATGCAGACACAGACACACACAGACACGCAAGCATACATGCATACATACATATATAGAGACAGACACATACAGACGTACAAAGTCACAGGCACACACACAAGCATGCATGCATGGCACGCACGCACACACACACACACACACACACACACACACACACACACACACACACACACACACACACACACAAATACATTCCACAGTGTGAAAATCACAAGAAATAGAAACTGATATCAAACAACATTAATGTTATCTCTGCATCTTTGTAACCGACTGGACCAATGTCTTAAGGAATGCATCTGTCAGTTTCCCGCAAGGTGTATTTTTGGTTGCCATGAGACCATGGGACATGGGCTCTATTAAATTTTTGATAGGTTCATCACCAAGGTTATACTGAAAGAGATCAAAGAAATGATGTTAAAATCAAAGATAAATACTTGGTTGCTGGCTAGGCTTCTACTTATAACATGTACTATATCACGTGAACATAAACATGCATACATACATACATACATACATACATACATACATACATACATACATACATACATACATACATACATACATACATACATACATACATACATACATACATACATACATACATACATACATACATACATACATACATAACGTACGTACGTACGTACGTACGTACGTACGTACATACATACATACATACATACATACATACATAACATACATAACATATACACACATACATACATACATACATACATTTGCACACACTTGCACACACACACACACACACACACACACTATACACGCAGACAGACAGAGACATATAAAACATACACCTGCACACAAAAATACACAATAACAACACACAGACCACTTGTCCAAGATGTTACTGGACTTAACTAGAAACTTGCATTTTGGGTAACCATTGCATACACCTTAATAATATACAATAACAACAGATACATGTACCAAGATCAGAATACAATGTATGTGTGAAACTCTGTGAAAGTTTAACTCTAATCCAACCATGTAATTAAAAGTCCCTGACATAGAATTCTACCACTTGTAAAGCTATAAACTTCATTTCAACAGTTCCATAAAAGTTACGACCCAAACAAGGAAAGGCCTACTTGTGGTATATTGCCTATTTGCTTTACTTCTTTATACAGCACTCTTAGTTCAGTAGGATATGACTCACCTGTCTAACAGCTTCATAAATTGACCTAAATGCCATTTGTTTCTCATTGTGGAATGTTCCACGGTTGCCATGGACAACTTTGATACCAATATCTTCAGCCCTCTTACATAAACTGGAATACATACAGTGATCTGGTCGGTAATTCCATTCACATGTATATACATACAGTAATTCTGAAACATGAAGGAAATAAGTAGGAATAGGTCATTCAAATAAATTCATGAGAATCAAACTCAAATTAATGCCAGGAATATTATTGTTCTTATTTCTTTGTAGAATGTTCAATGTTATTCTTAATCCTCTCTCTTCCAGAGAGAGAGGGGGCGGTATTTGTTGAATAGAGATGGAGGGTAATACAACGATTCCAGGCATCTACGTCCATAAGGTCACATGTTCTGAATAGTGGCCTAAATCTGTTGACAAAGACTCAAGTGTGCAGTCAAACATTTCTGGTAACAATTTTCACGTTTGTGTTCGGATCAAAAGTTACTATTGTTTACCAATACAGATGATGATCTCATGTTATCATCCTGGTTCCACTGATAACATACATAACACTAACATGAGAACCTGGGATTGGGACCCTGGGCTGTAAGGAGCTGTAAATTGGAAATATCTACACCAGTTTGAATTTTTTTATTAGGGTCTAACTAGCATGATGATGGTCACATGACCTTTCAACCTACCTGGATGGTAATGGAATAGAATATTCAAAAGATCCTGGTCTCCCCAGGTAATTTTTAACTTGTACTCTTTGTAAATTGGAAGAATTTTTTTGGTCCAGCCAAATTTCCGAATTCTTGTCAAGTTCATTAACATAACGCCTGAGTTGACGCCTGTCTCTCCATAATACGGGTGTTGGGCAAAGCGGTTATACCAGCCAATACTCTTTGCTTCATGTTCAGGTGTCATGGCAGCCAGCTGGGTGTCATTAAATTTGGAAAAGAAATCCCAGATTTCATCCAATGGGAATAGGAAGAGAACATCTGTGTCTATGTATAGCAGGGAATCGACGTTTGTCAACACATCCTGAAAGAAAAGACAGGAGACACGAAATGAGGGATGAATATACATTTGGGTGTGAAAAACAGTTATCTGGCAAAGCTAGAGATAAAATTGGTTCTTAACAAAAGAATTACCCTATATAATCTACATGGCTCCATGGAAACAAACTAGAACAATAAGGGATGGATATATCATCTCATACACTATAACACTTAGTTGCCAAGTCATTTACATATTACGACCGTTTAAAAATTTACACTTTTCCAATGAGGCTGATCTCATACATAGTACATAACTAAACATACTTAAAATTAACTGCCAAAAATTTCAAACTTTTCCAATATGGCTAATTTGTAGTGTAGTGTACGTTACATATTATAGATACTTACTGGAAGGAATAACCTCTGGGAAGCACAGGGTTTGAACAATTTCTTCCATTCAATAGCATTCTCCCCTGGTGGGAAAGTTATACTGTGGATATCATAGTTGATTCTGGCTCTGAATCTTGGGGGCCATGCTTCCAACTGTATAAAATAAAACATATGTTATCCCAGTAAGAATCTTGTTCAATTGTGAATAAGAATGAGAAAAAGTCTCAGTCGGACTTACTTCTGCCTTTAGTACAATTGTGTAAATAACGCTTGCTTTGATTACTACTATCAATTCAAATATGATTTTTTTTTTAGGTGATAAAATAGCACCCCCAGGTAATTTCTCAACTTTGAATTCTTACAAAGAATCCCCCTACTGCACTTGACATGTGGTTAACCATTTTGGGGATTTCCTGCAAGGGTTTATGGGAAAACCTCTTTAATCATGACACTCTTTGTATCTGTCAAGTCAAAGAGTTTTATTTATGGTAAAATGTGATATAATCACCAGATGTTTTCTCCCCATAAACATGATCAACAATTCATCTTCCAAAAAGAATCGGAAAATAAAAACTGATAAAAATACTTACATCTTTTTTAAATATGATGTGGAGATCATCTTCTGCAAATATATGGAAGTATAAACGGGCTTTTGTAAATAATACCGCTGACTTCAACATCACTAATGTCTCGTTAGCTCTGTCACCACACGCAACAACAGATAGATGGATCCTGAGAATAAAAACAGTAGATAAAACAAAACATTAATCAATAATCATGGTTTTTTTTTATTTATATAAACTAAACTTCAGTAATTCTATCTGTCTGGTCACTGTAGCAGCCAGTACATGAGCAAGAAAATAATATCTCCATACTTAAAAAGGTTCAGGTCAGATTAGGATCAAAAGTGTGACAAACAGCTGTCTGGCTGAGTGACAGAAAAAGTTCATCCAGAAATGTAATGAGCCTAATTAATCCTTCGAGATCCACTTATAAGCTAGCACTAATGTGAGAACCTGGTATTGAATCATGGGCCTTTAAGGTTCAAGTACAATAGACCTTCGCTGTAAATGACAATGGATATATGTAAAACATTTCAATGTTTAGTTTGCTGCTTAAACAAAGGCTAGCCACGCTGTTAGCTGAGTTGGATCGCAATTCTCGAGCTGTACACTACGAACTTTCCAAATGAATATTGGGGTAACATCACGAACATACATTTCACTGTGTGTGTATTGTTACTAATAATATACTCCTAGAGCTGATAAAAAGGCCTATCGTTTCTGTCATCACGGTTTAACATTTCATTCAGCTGTCCCATACTAGTATTAATCAAATTATATTTTAATACCCATCTTACCACCATGAAATGGAAATTAATATGCCCAGGCTATATAAGATGTCAACATTCAATAGATGGCATCCAAAACAAAGTATGCAAAGTATCCCAATACTGATGTACACTGTCCTTGCAATGAGACACTCAAGACATAGAGTAAGATCTAGCCTGGAATCCATGCTGTTTTAGTCTTAGTAAGTTAGTGTATTTGTTGAAATGGCATGAAAACATGTATGGTAAAGTCAGGAGGTACTCAAAGTATTCGTTCAATCACACTGACAGCACTTCTAACTCAATATGATATATTTTACCCCAGTACACATAATGTACTATCATGTACAATATTACACGATGTGCGCACTAGTAATTTAAACAGTCTTATTGCAACTCTCCACTGCCGGTACATACTACACACATAAAGCCTTTAAGCCTATATGATAGAAATAACATTGGCTTGAAGGTCGATACTGCACTTTTGCTTATACATGTATTATTCATATTGGCTTCACATACAAGATTTGCTATAGGTGTAGTGTTATCATCATTCAATGCATACATGAACAGAGACAGGGTTACTTTGAAGAGATGTACACCATAAATAATGTGAGCGCACTTTAATGACTGACTTCTCAAGTTATAGTATGGGTACAATTACAATACAATGGGAGTCAACCCAACCCATTCTTGACCTTAACTAGCTAGGTCAAAACCCACTCTTGACCTTAACCAGGTCAGAAGGCAGGGCTTCAGTCCTTGAAATGGATAAGTTATTCCATTTCTATTACTTTGCTAGTTAATGGACTACCTCAACAACCTTGTTTGTACCAGTTCACACAACATTTCAAAGACAACAAATAGAAATGAAATGTCCTAGAAAGTATACTGTGACTGTAAGATACATAGTGTCTCTCTGGCCTTACCAGCCTGAAAGGGGTTCACCGATGTGTGATGGTGACCCGTCATGGCATACCTAGCAGACTACAAAATGCAGAGCTACAATATTTTGAACAAAACAAATTACAAATGTAACTATGGAATATTGATTTACCATTCTGCCAGCTTCAAGTGAGCCCAATACTAATACTATGCTGCCACTAACACCTAATATTATCAGCATGTGTTAGCAACTGGAGGGGTTAATGCCTTCACCAGCTGTGTAGTGTTAACACTAAAGCTAGCGCAGTGATAACACTGGGCTGGCACTAATACTTCACCAGTACTGTATGTGTTAGAAAATGGAAGGGTTACATGTAATACCTGCACCAGCTGTAGTGTTAACACCTGGCTAGCTCAGTGATAACACTGGGCAGGCACTAATACTTCACCAGCATGTGTTAGCAATTGGGAGGGTTAATGCCAGTACTATGCTGACACCAGGCCAATCTGATATTGACATCACCCTCACACCAGACTAACAGATTTGGAAAAAGGTTTCTTGAGCTTTGCAGGAAAGACATGCAGAAACCCAGCAAGCTGACTGAGT
Source organism: Glandiceps talaboti (assembly GCF_964340395.1). NCBI lineage: Eukaryota > Metazoa > Hemichordata > Enteropneusta > Spengelidae > Glandiceps > Glandiceps talaboti. The sequence goes on from NC_135552.1 coordinate 9,629,272, forward strand.
GCAAGGTTCTCATTATCTCGATAGATCATCAGAAATCGTGTTCTTCGTTGATTTGAATGATAAACTAAAATGTTCTGACATACCAAGGCATAGATATTACATGCAAAGGTGATGACTTGAAATAACTTGGTCGAGGCAATGTATGGTTTGAGACAATATCCATACACCATTATTGACAGATACATATACACAAAAGGGTTAACTAATGTAACTAGATATATGTGTTTATGAAGAAATGGCAGTTAAAATGACAGTAAAACTGGCACTGTTAGTAATCCTAACTCTCTCCTGTAGAGTACACTGTTCTCTTGCATTCTATCACTGTACAATCAATCAATGTGATATACTATCCCAAGTATACTGTATACATTCTGACAACACAGTTGGTCTATTTAGCCAGTAAATCATACCACTCAGGCTTATTCTATTTTCTTGGTTAGCCTAAGGGCATATTCAGTTTTTAACACAGAAAGAATACCCTCAAGGGAGTCCATGTACTGTGACAAAATATTATGTGCTTTGGTGTCCTGCAGATAGGCCTTTCACAAATAATGTATATAAAGTTTCAATTCAAAGTCTTTGAAATTTGTGTAAATAAATCATGAGCTCATTACTATTAATTTAATATCTTCCCTTTTAAGTTTTAGATAATTTTGTGAGTTTTGGTCTGAAACTGGTTCCTTGTAATATGCATTGTGTGTGTGTGCATTATTGTCATTGAACCAGTGTGATCGTTACATTAATGCATGTTATTACAGTTTAATTAATAAATAGAAGATATGTCAGACTACAAATGTTAACTCTTTGGTTTCTTTTATGGTCTCTGTTTTCATGATGACTCAGGGGATTCAATATTCCCACTTTATCATATTGATACAGTAACTGGCACAGATAGCGACGCAGTATGCAATGCACCGATTACATCCCACCGCTGAAACCATGTTACGGTCTGTAGACTTGTACATTTAGTCGTACACATACAGACACAAGACAGAGTTTCCACTAGAAATCAGTCTAAGCTGGCCCTTCAACGGAAATTAATGTTTTCAAGTAGCCATTAGACTCTTCATAGTTTTACTATCTCTAACAGCACAAAAATTGGTTTGGATGGCTTTTGAGATAGTAAGAACAACAAGATTCTTGGCTAGCTGTCAAGTACTTCACACGCAAGTTACTCAATAACTGTTATCATTAGATATGTACTAGTGATTACTTGTATTGTGCAAGCAAATACTACTAGTATCGGTATTAATATCTGCCCTGCAGTGCAATACCAAAATTATTTTTGCATACATGTACACATACGTGTATGCACACAAGAGCAAGAAAGTTCCATGTACACAAATGATATGAATGCCGAATTACATTTTATGAAATTTGCTGTTTGGATAACCACATATGTAATAATAACATCACCCTAATGATGTGTGAGAGCAAGTGTGGATACTCATGGCATTTGCACTCATACTTGTCATATTTTTTGTTCTCTGCATCACACTAGTATTTCTTTTTGTTCTCTGCGTCACACTCATAGTACTTTTGTTGTCTACATCACACTAGTAGTACTTTTGTTCTCTGCATCACACTAGTATTTCTTTTTGTTCTCTGCGTCACACTCATAGTACTTTTGTTGTCTACATCACACTAGTAGTACTTTTGTTCTCTGCATCACACTAGTATTTCTTTTTGTTCTCTGCGTCACACTAATAGTACTTTTGTTGTCTACATCACACTAGTAGTACTTTTGTTCTCTGCATCACACTAGTATTTCTTATTGTTCTCTGCATCACACTAATAGTACTTTTGTTGTCTACATCACACTAGTAGTACTTTTGTTCTCTGCATCACACTAGTATTTCTTATTGTTCTCTGCATCACACTAATAGTACTTTTGTTGTCTACATCACACTAGTAGTACTTTTGTTCTCTGCATCACACTAGTATTTCTTATTGTTCTCTGCATCACACTAATAGTACTTTTGTTGTCTACATCACACTAGTAGTACTTTTGTTCTCTGCATCACACTAGTATTTCTTATTGTTCTCTGCATCACACTAATAGTACTTTTGTTCTCTGCATCACATTAATAGTACTTTTGTTCTCTGCGTCACACTACCATCAAGCGGTTCTATTATAGCAAAGTTCAGTTGATGAACCCAACTCATTCAAATGCTAGAAATGTCCTTTTACTATTATTAACTAATTCCACTGACAAATTGTCAACATTGTAACCAAAATTGGTGGCAATTTCCCATAAACTGCCCATTATGTCTAGCCGGTGTAACAAACTGCAACTCAATAACAAGGATATTAGTTTTTATTCTAACAGCCTGATAAAATGTTGTAATTTATCATCATTGGTTGTTGTTGTTGTCTCATAAGCATATACATTATCTGGTTCTTTTACCCCCAACTACATCCATGAATGTTTGTCAATGTCTAAATTACCCTATTATCAAAAGGCGAAAGTAATATTATTGTTACCGTATTTTGTAAGAATTGCTCATTAATTGAAAAGTGTTTAGCTGGTGTAACAAACAGTGTTTGTGACCTATTTTTGCCAAACATTTGACTTATTTCAGCTTCCATAGATCCGGTCAGTGTATGTAACATGTGTAGCAATGGAACGGGTATGTCAGCATATGATTAACACCTGTTTCAGAATGATACACTGAACATGTACACACAAGTAGTAGTTGCCAAATTAGTTGTGACGGATTTTATAATTTACATAAACTACATCCTCTAATACATGCCATTATTTACTGCTTTTTTAAAGTAAAAACATTGTGCAAGTGCCAACATATTGTCGATATGCACAATATTGGAATAAGCAGTACCTGTGTGTAGTAACTTCCTGTGTTAGCTCCCTCCACTGGCAGTTCATGGTTTCAAAGTAGTCAGCATTGTATACAGTTGCACACGAACTCTGTAGTTCTCGCTTAGATCTACACTGTAGTAGTGGCTCAGAACACACTACTAATTGGCTAAGTGTGAAAACAAGCCAAATCTCAAGAAATTTTAGCATCATTTTTGTAAAATTCTCAGTGAAAGTTGTTCTTGAACATTCAGTTGATTCACATGTCAGCCATGACAGGGCAGGGTTGACTTCTGCTTTCTTTGTTATGGTAATTATGTATGGTAATTTTGGAATGTACCATATTTCCAAACAGGTAATGTCGACTTCCTAAAACATGGAGGGACACACTAAGTACAGTAATGCAATGGTTTCTAACTTCAAAGATATTTGCACTAATCCCCCCCCCCCCCCCCCAAGAAATTCACAAAAAGCATTAAAACTAACATAAGGCAGACAAAAATGCAAAACACTCTGGGCAAAAATAGTAATGATTTATAAAGACAGCAAGGTGCATTTATGGTCTTGTAAAGTTATTAGGCAAGGACACAGTTTTATAGTATGGGAAACAGTTCCTATTTTCCACGTACCTTCTACATGGAGGGTACAATAAGTCTAACCAAGGTCAGAGGTCACAATATGGTACCTACCCCCTGGAGTTTCATAAATCTATCAAATATACAAGCAACTGTAATATTAGAACTATAATAATTACAACGTAAACCACAGTCAAAATGCAAAATTATCCTGGCTGGGACACCAGGCTACTGCTTGCATTTGAACAAGACCATACCAGGGTGTTTTTTTTTTTTAAATCTAAAAACAGTACACAGGACAGTGTTGGTACATGGTCTGCAACATCTAAACAGTCAATGTACACATAAGGGCAACAGTCTTTTCATCAAAGCCAATACATTGATTCTGTATGGCTGCCTTTAGTGTTCAATGCTTCAGGGTTAGACCCTCTTGTGTTGTACTTTGTATTCTCTCTGAACAAGATAACATGGTTAATGACTCCAGGTTAACGACCTTTGAATTCTCCCTAAATAAGGTCAAGGTTCAGTTCTGATCAAGCTCACTTGAGATTTGGGTGTTCTACATACACAAAGTAAAGAGGGAATTGAACCATCTCGCAATTCCTGTCTATCTGAACAAGGTAATGATGGTGTTGAGTACTCTTGCCCAATACTTAATGCAGAAAATCCAATGGAGAAATGTAGTTTCTTAATGGATGCAATAAAGATTCTATTCTATTCTATTCTATTCTATTCTATTCTATTCTATTCTATTCTATTCTATTCTATTCTATTCTATTCTATTCTATTCTATTCTTGCAATGGACTGGGTTTCAGGAGCACTGAACTCAATTTTTCAATTGACATAATCTTGGCAAACACAAAATTGGTTTCAAATCACATATTTTGCATAATAATTTTCGTAAGTTTTCATCAAACTCTGGATGTTGTTATTTTAGTTTCTAATGTCAAAGGTTCATTTTTGGGAAGTAGACCCTAAATTTCCTAGATCTAATAGAATTACAGTGCTTGTACAAATGCTTCCCTCACAGGTAAGCCTGATCACTGAATACAAATGGATCTATAGACAACTCTAAGGTACAACATGTCATGTCAACCTACAACTCCTAACACTCAAATAAAACATTTGCATGTTTTGCCGAAATTATTTATAGCATCCATATTAAGAGTAAAGGTATACTGTTTCAGTTGCTTTGATCATCAGCCCAGTGCTATACTTAAGTGTTAAGGGTTGTACCAGCAAACATTCATGATAAGATGGGCACAACACACATACACATCTTTAAAGCCTGTCTTGTCTATTGAACATGGCCGAATTCCAATTCAGGTCTACTACACATATACACCCATCCATCAATCACTACTTCTCCAGTCGTCAACTGAAATTCATGAACTGACATAATGAGAAAACCATCAATCCCTGACTTCTGAGACCTTTACAACGTTCAAGTTATGTTTTATAAAGACAACTATGTGAATCTTTGTTAGGACCTGCATTCCACAAAGTATTCATTAAACTGCGACTTGTTGGTACACCCATCAACTTACACCATGCCTCATTGAGATGCTTTTAAAGTGGCTATTTTACAACAGTTAAACTGGACACAAATATTCTCTGATGGCAGCTAACAAGACATACTCATAGATTCCAAGCATGCCAAGATGGTTCTTGCATTATTGTACACTGTATATTCAAACTCAGAAAATCCTCGTGCTGACTTCATACACTGTAACACTGCAGCTCAACAATGCCTTTTTTTTAAAATTTGCTTTATATATATTTTTAGTGTCAGCCGGATTTAATACTATACTATCCTGTTGTGAGCACTGATCTGGTATTACTCTGGCAACCGAGGTCTCAAGTTTACTATGATAGACACAAACTAATGCTATTGTTGCGACATGTTGATATAAGCTATTGGATGGACTTGTTTAATCATACTCACAGAAAGGTCACTGGGTGGCATTTTTTTACGACTTCCACTTCTGGTATAGTACATTTCCTGGGACTTGCAATTGTTTACACTATTTTGACTACTGGGTGATTAGATTCACACAACAGTGTACATGTATGCTATCCCCTACTTGTGTAATCTCCCACATCAAACTCCAATAGTTTTTACTTTGTGTCCATTTTGAATTAGTAAACTGACAGCTCAATTGCCATAGTAGTATATTAAACCCTTCCAGTCACTAACACATCCTGGTGAGGCGTTAGTGCCAACCCAGGGTTAGAATAAAGCTTTGATAAATAATAATGGTTACCAAATGTTGACCCAGTGTTAGACCAGACATAATAGAAGCATGACTTGAAATACACTGTAGTGTTAGCATTTTCAGCCAAGACAGTAACTTGGCTATCTGGTTTGATATCTCATTGTCGAGTCAGTATGTTGAGCTTTAGCATTTGGATCTCGTGTACACATACATACAATTTTTATTTTGAATTATGGAATTGAATTTCTACTGATCAATGATCAAAAGTCAACACTGATTGCGATAGATTGATTGCGATAGATAGTACTAAGAAATGCATCTTGAATAAATACTTCTAAAGACATCTTGATCAAATATTTCTTCCAAGACATAGACCCCCAAACTAGACATGACGTACATACATGGTTATGTATGACATCATGCACTCCAGGGATGAACATATCATTTTGTGTACTGGTTGTCCTCGGACCAGTGCCTTAAAAAATCCAGTGGTCCTGCTGAAAGAATTAGTGGTCCCAGGTCCCGCTAATGTGAAACATTAAATCTTACCTAGATGAATCTGTATATTCAGACGACTTTTTAACAGTTATTAACAGTAAGGTACTGGTCCGACGGACCAGACAAGGTAAAATTTATGTTGTCTGCCCCCCAAAAACGCTACTCCCAGACCCAGGACCAGTGGATTTGTTCACCCCTGCACTCATTTGTTGGTTATATCCCTCAGCATACCATTCATAAAGTTTTTACTATCTGGAGTAAAACTAATTGAATAAATATGCACCCCGGGAACACATGAATGAAAGGAAGTACCCAACTCATACACCATCTGATAAGGCAGCTTTATCTTGTCCAATTTCCTCACAACCTTGAGAGATAACCTAAGTCTTCTGGCAACTAAACTTCCAACATCCTGTGTAATTGTACACTTCACATGGAGTTTAGGGAATATGAACTTGGGGCTTTGGTGGTACATAATTTATAGGTCCCTATATACAAGGGGTAATAACTGTAAAGAGCTTTCATCGCACCGTAGGAATGCTAGATGTATGTAAAAATGCTATCATAACATTATATAAACTATATGATAATTATTGCATTCTATCTGAACCCTTTTGGTATTTATCATAATTTCATTAAAAAAATATTGCTTCCTAGTGATGTGTGGCCTCTCGTTCCAAACCCAGTTATAATTGGATTCTGTTCTTTGTGTATATATATTAAATCTATATTTTGTGAGGCAGGACATTAAGTAGATTGTGTTAAAATACAAAACATCTCAGTTTTCTCTCCTGGATTTTATCTTCAATGGGCTTTACAGGAGAAGAAACAACTTCAGGGAATAGCCCAAAGACTTGCTTATCTGACTTGATATACTGGCTTGACAGCTAGAACATTCTGGTGAATGACATTTTCAATCCATCAGCCAAGTCTCTGGGCCAGTTAGGGAGGGACTGCATCCGGCCATCTCCATTACTCCAAGTACTAAAATAGAGATTTGAGACCTCGTGTCTTGTGAAATTTGTAACTTTTCACACAATTTATACAAAACTTTAATAGTGTATAATTCTCTAAAAATTTAATTACATGAGGGTTCATGCGACACCACGTTTGACACCATATTAGGGAGAGACCACTGCATATTTGTGGACACTCGTTAATTCTCAGACGAGTTCCCAAGGGACCTATGAGAGTTAGTATGGAAAAGAGCAGTATTTTTAATTGGTGTGGGAAAAAACCCAAGCCATCAAAGTCACAAATCTCCTTACAATGAAAGGAAAGCTTACAGTATAGAAGGTGAACTAAAATGAACTAAGAGAATGCCTCAAGTTATTAATGAACCAACTGGATTACTTTTAAAACAATAGACAATTAACATTAAGTCATCAAGTAAAACTATAAATGGTACTGTTCCAAGCAATTTCTATTTCAAACTCAAAATGTATAAGCGCAAACATTTGTAACCACAAACGAATTCATAAATTTTTATACTATATAGCAATGGTGGTTTTATATGTAGCACATAAAATGCAACCATACCACATGTACCATATACCACATGTAGTAGCAATTATTAGTCTGTGACCTTTGACCTCATTAAATTAACTTGATACTGTACATGTACTGTACCATGTTCATTATCATCTGCTGACAACAGTTTATCCCAAGAAACTACTATACATGTTGATACTATGTGCAACTTTAATAGTCAGCACCATCACACATGTCAAAGGTCACAAGTCACATGTCACTGACCCTCTGATGGGTACATCATAGCTTAAAATTATAGACCCCTCGTGACTAAACATGTGCACTATGGATATCACCATAAATGTGACACTCAAAAATTCTAGTTTGATATATATGTCTCTGGCATGTTCAAGCTTTTTTCCTGTGTACCTAACATTTAGTTTTCATCTGTGGATATATTTGAATTTCAAATTTCATTTAGGTTTAAATTCTAAAGACAGTATTTGATGCACTTAATTCAATTGTCATAATTTCATACCAATGGCTGTCCTGATTAGATTTTAATTTCATCAATTTATTTCAATTTGAATTTCATCAACAGCTGCATTAGCTACAACTAGGACATTTTCCGAAATCATTTTGTTATATTTAATGACTGAACTGTAATATTGTACATAATATTGTAGTAAAGTATTGAATCACCTGTGGGTAAACACACAGTAGTACTGTGAGTACACACAGTATGGTGCAATATATACAAATCAAATTTGATTTTTGGTCTGCATAAAAAAATCAGAGCCCCAAATCAATAATGATTTCAGCATGTTATTGTACAACTTATATACCTCTGATTCACATGTACAATGTGTAATTATTGGTATTTTAATCATTTTAAGTGAAAATATTGTTGGTTGTCTGATTAAAAATAACACTTCAGTTACAGCTAGTGTAGCTTTAAATTCTAAATGGTTTCATAATATATATATGTTAAGTTTTAATTGCCATTAATTATTTTGAAATATTCAATGTACTGATGAGTTTTAATTTCCTAAATCAATTTCAATTTCCTTCGATAATATTCTGAACCGTTTCTTCTCTAGCATCGTTCAATTTAGTATTCACTATTTACAAACTAAAACATGCACTGACTAGGTTTTTATAATACATGGATTCAATTCAAATCATATACATATATTATTGGTATATCTTCAATTTAGCAAGCCGTTTTTGGCATCACCGAGCTATAGTATGCAGAGGCTTGACAAAAGTACATGCTGGCTGAATTGTATAAATTCTATGTGAGAAAACAAAACAGAGGAGATAACCTCATAAAAAACACACAATAATTATTAACTATGTAAAGAATGTCATTCAATGTAAGAAGTTAAAGTACACGGCTGTAAATTTGTCAAAAAAGTTCAATACGTCAAAATGATGAAAAAGTAATGCACTTAGCCCTCCTCAGTTTGTAGTAGGCATGTCCTCCGTGTCTTCACTATTTTGTACGCATGACTGATTTCAAATAGGACAGCTTTGTTGTCAGCCTTTCAATGGTCTCTGGAAGATTTCTCTTTGTTCCATTGACTAGTCTGGGAATGTTATTGATACAATTAGCATGGCCACAATCTGGCTTCATAATTGGTACTTTTCTTGTGTATGTCTTTTTGGAACAATGGTACACTTGCTGACTGGGCCTCACAATCTAAATTGACATAATCAGCTCTTGATGAAAATCTAGCGGAAGTTCCCACACTCGGGAAGACCAGATTACCTCACTTTTGTACCTGTCCCACGGTTCTTCCCATTGTGGTTGTCCTTGAGAAGTCCTACCCTGAGTGAATCCCCCTTTACAAACGTATTTTGGTCATAATCTAGGATCAGATCACAATAACTAAATGTGGGGATAGCTAGAAGCAGTTATAATTCTAACTCAAACCATCAAAGCAAAATTAAACTAAAATCTCTATCTAATTAGTATACAGTTTGTTACAATAGTGTAGCTAAAAGACACATACTTGATGAACAGGGAGGTGTTCTCAGCAATAAATCACACAATTTTAATAAGAGTAGACAAAATAAGGCCTGTGTAATAAATTGCCATCACAACGACAAATTCTGGATGCTGCAAATACTGCACAAGCATCTGGTTTTCTTCAGGGGGTAGGGAGGAGGAGGGGGAGGGGAAAGGGGAGGGTACATTGACTATGAAATGGAGAATGCATGACAGCTAGCATTCTTGCAAGAGTCAAGACAGGGCAATAATTTTCTGCTAGTGCAACGAAATATCCACTGTATGTTGTACCATTGCTGCAAGGAAACCTGTGGTTTTATGATGATACTCAATGCAAGGCCAACACTGCTCTAGGTTACAATTACAAAATGTACAGTCACCATGACAAATCCTGGATACTGCAAATGCTGCACAAGCATTTGGTTTTCTGTATGGCAATTGAAAGCAAGCTAGCCTCAAAATCAAAAGTGCAAATTCTGTGTACATAGAGATGTAGATGTAGTACATCTTGCATATTAGAAATATCCTTTAAAATCATGATATCGCTTACATTTTGAATAAAAATTTATTTCCAAATAAACCTAAATTGTCACACTGTTGCTAAATAGTAAATGCACCAATTCATTTTGATTTCACCAGTTCACACCTTTGATAGCCTGAGAAGGTAATTCAACCATAGAAATACCACATAAATCACTGTAAACTGTTGACAATCAGCTTGAAAGGAAACCGCCTGATAATTCAAGGACTTCACATTGTCATTGTCTGCTGCTATTTTATACAGATGATACACTAAATTCACCTTCATATACCTTGGGGAAAACCCTGCAAGGTGTGAGTGTGTGGAGGGGGGGGGGGGGGGGGGGCACAAATTAAACAGACATTTTTCTCCTGGTGCATTTAAAATATGTACCAAATTTTTTATGCAATTCTCAGTCATATTTACAGTAACTGATAATGGTAATGATTTTCTGGCGAGTGAGAATATTATTGAATGAAAAGGGGAGAATAAATCGAGAGGGCAGCAAAGTTTTCAAGTAACATTTCAGTGGAGAAATGAAGGCAAATAATTAATATGACAATCAAGACAACTGACATTCTGAAAATTTCATGTATATTTTTGATCCCAAATATAAGTAGGATGTGGTTGTCAGTGACTCTATCAATCACCAATGTTTTGCGCTATGGTCACTCAGTACTACATGTAGTAGGAAACATTTACCTGGGTTCCTGAATCCTTTTTACTTAGGTCCCTCAAATAAAAAATAATGGTACACTCTATTAGTCTTGGTTACCCAGCTTCTCGCCACTGGGGGATCTGCCTACAAGACCACCCCAAACGAGAGTCTGGGTAAATGAGATTCCAACTACATGTATACCGCGCCCAGGGAGTAGCCTCTGGAGCAGTGCATGGGGAGTACTTCACGTTCAACATTGCTGGCTGAACGATTTGGGTACCTTCACTACAGATTATCACTTCTCAATTGATATAAAATAATTACAATTAACAAACAGGCCTCGTAAGCCCATTTTTTATACTTGGAAGAAATGTACTGTGTTACTTCCATCGTAGGATAGTTGAAACGTGGTTTCCCCAGACAAGAGTGGTCTCATAGAAGAGCCCCCAGTGGTGAGAGTCTGGGTAACCGAGACTAACACTCTAGTGGAAACTATATATGCTTTCTGTTTCCAGGTTTCCAAAACTTTAAAGGCCCAGTTTAGATTAGGATAAAATATTTGGGTTTGAAAATGCATGTAAAAGTTACTAGACAGACCTAATATGAACAAAAGACCAATCCAATCAAATCCTTATACATTTCAAAACTCCACTGATAAGACAGCAGTCATGTGAGAACCTACATAGACTCCCTGACTGTATGGTATACATGGAAAGCTATATGCAAATTGTACCAGATTTCCCCCATTGACCCTGTTACCTAGGTACCCAAAATTTAGCCAAATCACTGACCATAAATGACATCCATAAAGTAGATCTCTTAAGTCTTAGGCAATCAGAATAAGTAGAATTCAAGCTATGCTTTGAACACACCTGTATGAGTACATGACAGCACTTTATATCTTTAATACACAATACAACACTGTGCTTTCTAACTAGCCATGGACTTGGACACTTTGCAAACCTTTCAAGGCCAAGTGTCAATTTACAAATGTACATTAGAATCTGGTACAATGTATTAAAGAAGTTTATTTAGGCCAGGAATATCATTCTCTAGTCCTTAATTTTGATTGGTTGATGTAATATAGATATTTTTGAAGAGTCTTTAGTAGAAAGTATCAGAATAAAATTCTTATTATTCAAGTTTTGACAATTTGATCACATAGGTGACAGTTTCTGGTAAAGGGGAACACAGATGAGAATGATTTCAACTGAATTGCATTTGTACGGCTGACAGGACTCCATTTTCACCACTCCTGCATCATGTGACCTCTCTCAACTAATGTTATACAAATTCGCAAACTGGCTCAGAAGAGACACTAGAGTGAGGCATTATGGGAAGTAAACAAAGTTAGGGGCTCCACACTTGCTTGGACAAGGGTTCAAGTGGTCTGAATCTCCTTTAAACTGTGTTTACTTCCCATGATGCCTTGCCCCATGTGTACAGAAGGTTCCTTCCGAGCTAGATTTTACAGAGGTCACATGATGTAGGATTGGTAGAAATTTCTTTTTATGTTTCCCTAAAAACTGGAAATGCAGCTAACATGAAATAAGCCTACTGTTCCCCTTTAATATTAATAGGCATTAACTAAGTTTAGTATATAGGCAAAATCTTCCTCAGGTATTCTACAAGACCTTTCTACTAAAGTTTTTAAAGGTGGTAAGTACACATAGGCACATTGTAAAATATATTCTGAGTTCCTTGTTTTTTTAATCAAATTTATGGCACAAATCTTTATAGAAATAATGCATATAGCGATTTACTTATGTCAGACACATTCTTTGACAAGCATTACATACATGTATCATTGCAAAGTTTCTAGCTGTCACATGTTGTGAACTTGGCTCACACAAAGTCACTGTGTAATGCATAATATCCTCAAAACACTTTGAATCATTTACTCAATGCCATTTAGCCACAAAATACTGGACAAACAAGTTCATGTCCATACGTGTATTTAACTGACAATGATGGGGGCATGTATGTACAATGTACGGCTAATGACTAAACAATCTGGCTCAACATGTATTAAACTCAGCATTGTCAAATCAGCTAGCAAAGTCTCTGGTGCTATAGAACCTTGTCTTGCACCAATATACAAAATGTATATACAACTACAGAATGCTATATATAATAATTCTATGTGCATTATCTGTTAGTGACAATAGGTAAAATCTCCCAGGGTTCCCATACGGTTATAATAGTCTAGTGTTATCCTACATCAAATCTATATCTCAAGATCTTTCGTTACAGAAATGAGTCTATACCACCATTAGCATCTAGGCTAGGTTATAATCACTTAGAATCAGGAATATTTGTGTAAATTGTGAGTCTCAGAATTCTTCCTTTTTTCTGACTTCAAAACAGATAACGATGTGGAACTGCATAAATTTTACCAGATTTTCCCCTTCTCCATAAACCAAAAACCTTATATGTCAAGGCACAATAAACTAAAATTTACCACATTTTCACCATTTAGTCTCTATTACCCATGCTCAAAAACCTTCAAATGAAAAGGCACAATAAACTGCGTCAATTTTTTCCAGATGTCTGTTCTAAAAATTCTGAGCAGAAACACTTCCCTTTTCTCTGTATTCTTGCATGTATATCTGGTACATAATACCTTGATATCACACACATCTGACAAACTACTCTTAGTTTTGAATGGGCTGAGAAATGACGTAAACCTTCTCATTCCTATTTCTATACACATTCTGACAAACTGGGGGTCACAGTAGATTAGTACAAGCCCGCCATGTTTTGTTGTTGACATCGGATGGCGGTCCAATAGCCATGCAGAGTTTTTACCTTCACCCACTTGTACCACGTCACACCTTCTTACTAATACTAATGAGACATTCAAAAGCTTTTCAAGTTTTTGGTATGTGGCGTTTTAAGAGATTCGCACTTATCCAACATCAATACTTTCTTACCATGGTATGTATGGTATGAAAAATAACAAGTGATGTCTAAAAAAACACACACTATTTCGTCTTTTAGAAATTTCAACAACTTTGCTAATTTAACCACAACACATGAGTACTATACTTACTACAGAAAAATCACCATAAAAGAAAAAAAAATGCTTTAAAAAAGTTTATTTCTAGATGCCATTCTCAGACCACATAACAAGTGACACAAAATCTGGGCAGTGCTACTGCATGGGGTATCATGTTTGGACTTTTTCTCCTATACTCAAAAATAGGTTTCAAATTTCTACCCTTAATTCTAGAAGTGAGGTCTCATTTCACCGGTTGACAAATACCAAAGGTCTTGCCTATATCTGTGTTTGAATACCAGTAAGTGTTCATGTTATGTGGGCTCTAGGTATCAATCATCTTAACTTTCAACTATATTACAACAATTGCCCCCAGGAATTGCCACTCATTAAGTCTATTCTTCAAACATTGTGGGATTATACATTAAAAGACAAATTCATCTCCCTCATCCCACCCCATTCTACCCAACTCCAAAGTGGAATGGTCAATAGAAAATCCTACCCAAAAAAGACCAGCATTACAGTTTCATGTACATTAAATGTATTAAAATGCATCATTTATTTACCAGTTGACCAGTTTAAACCTGCATTCTTTCAGCCTTTGTTTGGTACACAGTCTACATAATTAACATGTGTGTACCCAAAACAAAAGGTTATAGACTGTATAGGCCAGTGTTTTTGCCCATAATTGAGAACCCTGGTAACAGAGTGGAAAATCTTGTAAAATCTACATAATTTCCATACATGTAGTGTGGAATCTTGGAAAAATACCTGAGAAACCTGGGTAGGTTTTACCTAAACCAACCATAATAAAAACACTGGTTACATTGGCATTTAACCAAAATAATCATTCAACATACATTTGTTTACTTTTTTTTTTTTAAATTTTGAAAAATAAATTCACAAAAAACGTCAAACTTTTGTTGCCACTGTTATTGTTGTTGTTGTTGTTGTTGTTGTTGTTGTTGTTGTTGTTGTTATTGTACAAAGCTGAAAGATGGTTACAATATATAGGTTGGTCTATTTGTGGTTATTTTTTTGTACTCGGCACTGAGCAGACCACCATGTCGATATTGTGTTGTATTTAAACCCATCAGCAGCATCTGTACACAAGATAATGTATAGTTCTGCATTGGATGGCACAGTCATGGTTTGCAATGATAAATGACAATGTACATAGCTTTAGGCTGTACGGTACCTTAATACAAGATGTATCAGTTGAGTAGTCACATGTTACAGTAGTTTAGTGTGGGTTTGGGTAAATTGAATAGGGGCAGAGACACTTCATACATGATGCAGGCAGAGGAAGATAACGAAATACCAAAATAATAGATGTCTGTAGTGATATCATATACACATTGAATATACAAATTTGAGTTGGAATACACACATTTGCAGTGTTATGAATGAACAGTGTTACATGTGGAGTACACTACAGAATACACAAATTACAGTGATATATATGGAATACACACATTTACAGTGTTATGAATGAAAGTGTTATATGTGGAATACACTACAGAATACACAAATTATAGTGATATATACACACATTTACAGTCAGAATACACGCATTTACAGTGATATATACAGAATACACGCATTTACAGTGAGAATACACATTTACAGTGAGAATACACGCATTTACAGTGATATATACAGAATACACACACTTACAGTGATATATACAGCATACACACATTTACAGTGAGAATACACATTTACAGTGAGAATACATGCATTTACAGTGATATATACAGAATACACACATTTACAGTGATATATACAGAATACACACATTTACAGTGATATATACAGAATACACACACTTACAGTGATATATACAGCATACACACATTTACAGTAAGAATACACATTTACAGTGAGAATACACGCATTTACAGTGATATATACAGAATACACACATTTACAGTGATATATACAGAATACACACATTTACAGTGATATATACAGAATACACACATTTACAGTGATATATACAGAATACACACAATTACAGTGATATATTATACAGAATACACACATTTACAGTGATATATATTGAATGCACACACTTAGTGATATATTATGGAATACACACGTGTATGTTCTGTACCTTCACAAAGAGGCCATGATTTTTCAATTATTAAAATATACACGGCCAAAATATTCATATACAAGAAGGAATTTTGCTTAATTAACAAAAATGGATCATAGCTCAGAGACGTCATGGTTTCGATTTTCTCAAGCCTACCTTTCAGTGGTTTGAACAGTACGTGTACACTTTAGACAGTGAGACTGTGTCAGGTCTCTAGGCTTTTAGCAATCATAGATGTCAAATTGTTTATATATATACTAGAAGTATGTGCACTTGATTGTACATTCTAAGCTCTGTCTTGTTGGGTTATCATTCCTGCTTTTACACTACTATAATTGTGAAATTTCCACCACACAAAGGACGGTTCATTTTGAGTCCATCACCATGATCACTACTTAATTGCTGCAGACTACCCATGTCTTTGCTACTACTGTACTCAACAGATGTTGAATTCATGGCTAGACACATATATACATACCCTACACAATATCCTTTCTGAAAACTGAATACTTTTTTTTTCAGCATGGCCTTCACAGGGATAATACAAGCATTCATTCCCACACAATTCCACTCAAACATTAAATTACATAACCTATCGTCACTCATTAAAATAATATGCCACCTGCACTTCAGAATACACGTATGTACATTTCTTCAGACAAGTTTGTATTGCCGCAACAAACAACTCTCTCTTCTATTCAAAAACAATAATGACAAGTGGTGTGTAGACATTGACTTTATAATGACTCATACACTGTATACAAACACCAATCTGTCTTGAACAGGAAGCGACCTCCATTCACAGAATTGTGTTCAATAAATATGTACTACTACATTGTGTTATTTTTTATATCATCAATGTAAAGGCTTTGTGTCGTTGATGGAGGAGGGGGGGGGGGGGTGTCAATTGTTATTTTCATTCCATCAATATAAAAGGACATGTGCTGTTAAGGGGTCTCAAAGTTATGAATACCAATAACAAACCATTACTGTGAAAGGGATGCAGTCTGTAACTTATAGTCTTTATTTTCATATTCAAATATATGGATAACAAAAAATTATTGAATCACGTAATTTGTGTATTTGCATATGTACTGACTTTAGTGGAAAATGGGACCTCTAATAACTCCCTGCAACTGTATTCTGGTCTTCCTTTTTCCATGACAAAGTAGGACTCAATGTAAGGCAAGTGATGGCTAGTTACACTTACAGGTAGACTACTCCAAATAGAAACAGGCTAGCATGGAGTCCATGCTGCTACAAATAATGACAATTAGAATGATTTGAAATTGAAGTTGGTGCAATATGTATAAATATGCAAATTAACTAATCTCCAATGCAAATCATACTGACAAACTTAATTACTATGTATGTTCGTGAATATAGACAATGTGTCTTGTTTGAATGGAAGCTAAGACTAATTAACACATTTGTTTGTTCCAGACATTTGAATTCTCACAAATTAGTCCCTCAATCTGAGCATGGTTTCTGTTCATCAAATGATAAATTAGGTATGGTAGGGTGGTGCGTCTTGGATGTTGCTGCACATACAGAGGTCTATGGTTTATGACGATGAACATTTGGTGAACTAAATGTTGCTGAAACAATGTATCACACATCATGTCTATAAGGGTAATCATGACTAGCTGACAATGGTACCAATGTTCTTTCATCACTTCTGACAGCTACAGAAGAAATCAGAGATTTTCTGTGCAGCGCTACCTCCAACTATTTAACGGGACAAGACAAATTTTAAAATTGACAAATCGTCACTTTGTACAATACACCAGTACATTATTTTAACATTGGATGTCTAACTTCAGTTTTATGCATGCACGTTTTAAGAACCCTTGTTAGTTACTAGTCCATTCAAATCTATTTGCACAAATTACGAAAAACATCTTTTGCACAACTTTCAAATCATTTACTTTCAGGCTATTTAAAGCAAAGCAAAGGTCTCCTCGTTGATAGTATGGACAGAATACTTACATCACAACAAGACATACGGGTATTCATTTTCAAGACCAATGACCCATGAAACACTGACACGTCAACGTGGCCACCATGGGAAAGCCATTTATTTAAAATACAAAATTGTAAAGGACAGAACTAGGGAGGGACAACAAAAACAAGACATAGTGATTGTAGGGTCATCTAAAGAAAAGCAAACACAGAAACCACTTGACATGCATGGGAACACACAACAAGTTAACCTGGGGAAGATTCCCACAAAAAACCTCACACACACATCCGCAGCACTGTCCAATAAATCACTTTCATTGGTAAGCTTGGAAAGCCTGAAGTATAGGCAAGATACCATGAGAGGATAAAGATAGCCAAATGATAAATCAATATGCCTCTTGTTGCTACATAGCAGTTTGTGGGTGTACTCAACAAGTTACTCTTTTATGCAGGAACTAAGCAGATTACAAATAAAATCCGCCCTGTATGCTATAAAACCATTACATTCCAGATCATCATGTAGGCACACACACAATGTCTGTATTAGTATGTACCTAGATGCATTGCACAAAGACAGAGAGAGAGAGAGAGAGAGAGAGAGAGAGAGAGAGAGAGAGAGAGAGAGAGAGAGAGAGAGAGAGAGAGAGAGAGAGAGAGAGAGAGAGAGAGAGAGAGAGAGAGATAGAGAGAGAAAGACAGACAGACAGAGACAGACAGACAGACAGACAGACAGACAGACAGTCAGAGGCAGGAAAAGATAAAGATATCCTGGTATTTTAGAACTTAAACAAACCCAAGAGTGAAAGCATCTTGTAGAATTCCACCATTGCAAAAGTGATACATGTAACATTTTATACAAAGCATTATAATAGTAAACCAAAAGTACATTATTGACATTTTCATCTACACGTCGTATTGAAACTGAAATCCTTCATTTTTTCTTGAAAGTGTGATTTAACTACTGGTATATCACATCAAATGTCTTCAAGACATACATATAGCATCACATCAAACTTGTATTACTGTAAAGTGAAGTAATACTCAATAGCTCGCACGTGACTTTGCCTTCAACATGCCCATTACTTCAAGTCTTAAGTAACATAGAGACAGCACCACTCTTTACTGTAATACATGTATGGGCCAGCCTTCCCTTATGGTTACCCCCTTTCACTTTTCAAATTAATGTAAGCATTTTGTCTATAGACACAAACAGTAAAGCAGTGTTATCAAATGCCTTTAAAATTCACTTTGTGGTTTTGTTTTGTTCCCAAAGTAAGTTGTGTCAAATTCCTTTAAACTCAATTTATGACTCCATTTTAGTTTTCACAAAACTCTATACCTGGTTTTGTTCATATTATACTGATGCAGTAGTTGAGTAACATTTTTAGTAAATCCCCAGAGATATGTAATATGTTGATTTAGAAATACAGACATCACAAAAGCTCTGTACAAGCTTTTACTTTTTTTTACTGTTGTCCATCCCTCCAGAGTGAAACTGTTCAGACATCTGATAATAAACAACATTTAGTACAGCACTGCACATACAGCCTCCATCATGTATGGTGACCTTTGACCTAGTGGTCAATTCATTCCTTTTAAAACCAAAATATGGTTCAAACTCTAAATAACAGATATATTACTTCTGCGCCATATGGTTTACATATTAACAACTATGATTGGTTCGACATTTTTGATGAGGGCGGCAAGTAAATCAAATCTATCTGCCAGTTATCTGCACAATTTATACAGGGTTTCCAAACTCAAATTTGGTTGAACTAAAAATTCACAAGTCCTTGACCCTTCTGTTGCCCTGGTTCTACAGAGATCAGAATAAGCACTGTGATTCATTCGTTATACATACATGTACATACAGATGTTACTGTCTCTTGTTCTCTGATTTATATCTCTAGTTTAATTAGAATATACCAATTTATTCATGCCGAAAGGGAAAGGAGTTACCATTACCATGGAAACACCTGTGGGCCATGACAGAGCTGAGACTGTAAACAACTGCGTACTCAATGTCACATCAGCTTTCAATTATTCTAAACATGCATTAAGAGATTTCTGCAAATTAAATACCATAAATACATTTATATATTTTTATTTTTAAACACATTTTTTCAAATTCCATAATTTGATGTAGATAAGAGGCAATGTTATACTAACAGATTTTAACCCTTTTTTCAAAACTCAACCCATTTTGACACTATTGATGCATGATTAATGCTAAAAGTCCAGTATAACACAAATCAAAGGATTCATTATAAGGTTTTGAATTGTCAATGTCATCATGTACATGTACTCTAAATAACTTCTTTTATGATGTAAAAAAAAAAAAAAATCCACCCCACACAAACAAACCTGTTCTTCATTTGCCACTTCAGCCATTCTAGTTTTGTACAAATAGGATAGATCACCATCAAAGACAGTTTTGGTGAAGTTTAATGTCTAGAATTTCACATTTGAAAAAATTTCATCTATTCATGTAGTTGATATTCATGATTCATCTTTTGTACACGTATAACAAAAGTTACTATTAGTATTATCGATTAACAAAGGACTTTTTATCAACAAAATATTCAAAGAATCTATTATTAAATTCTAAAAATATAGACATTCATTCACAAATTTGAGATTAGTACTTTCACAAAATGATAAATTGATTCTGCTGGTTGACACAAAGCTCACTTAAATATGATAATGATTACCAATTATAATTGTATTATAAGCCTTTCAGCCTATAAAACATAATTTTCATATGACTGCACTGCATGCAAGCTGAAAATAGCCAGTGGAATTAACTAAATGACAGAGTATTCAGAGATAGCCTGGAATCCATGCACCTCAGCTGTATAATTGGGGACCTGGTAGGACAGAGGTTAAAATGTGAATGCTTTAATCCTACACACTAACAAAGGCTGCAGTGGAGTGTATGCTTCCCAGTTTGAAAATGATGGAAAAGCAAAACTTAAAGGTGAATAAATTCAAATCCATTGCTTGAAGTTTTCTCATGGGGACACAAACCAGTTTTTGAACAAATTTAACTAAATTAATTCAGATTGAATCAGTTTCAAACCAATTCATCTTTGGACTGGACAAATATGACCTGTGTTTGCTGAGGGTGATCTGAATTCCCCCAAATTTCCTTAATCGTTTTATAAAAGTGTTGGAACGAAATTAATGGTTTTACAAGGATGGGAAAGTATGTGAACTCTCTTCTATAAGTACTATGGGTCATAGATCTTTGAGTAAAAAAAATAACTCTGCAATAATACACGACAAGTGAATCTCTAGGCTTCAATCTATGCCACTTTGAGATCAGATGAATGCTTTTAGAACATGTATGTTGTAATATAACAGATGTAGCAATTAGAGTTGGTATTTAGGAATGTTCTTCAATGCTAATATTTTGAATTGTATCACTGTGAGTATGCCATAACATACAGTGATACATAAAGATAAGAAGGTTAACACATCAGATGCTCTAATTCCACAAATGGATTACCCACTGATTGGGGAGGGTCGTATTTTAGTTTATGTGACCAAAACAAATTGCTTTGCAGATAGTTTGATAGTTAGAGACTTAACTTGTTATGATGGTCAAATGGTTAGACTCAGCGTGGCCAGCTAAAGGCTTATGTTAGAATCTGTAGGTTGTGGGGTTCGAACCTTGGTGCTGTTGTTTGTCTCTGAATGGTCAAGATTTGAACAACAATCATGCCAAGGTCAACCCAGATGTGTAATCAGGGACCTGGTAGGATAGAGGTTGCAATGTGAATGCTTTAACCCTATGCACTAAAAGAGGCCTGGCTGCCAAGGATTGTATGCTCCCAAGGGAGTTGAGGAAGTATAAAAGGCCGCTGTGCCATTATAGATCTGTACCACAGGTAATAATTGTAATGTGCTTTCAGCACAGTGTGGGAAAGTGACAGGCAAGTGCTATACATGTATAAATACTAATTTTATTATTATTATTACATGTACTATAATTACAACTATAAAAGAGGTGCTCTACACCAAGGTACTGACAGAGATATGATAATTTATTGAGATACTAGTAATACCACCAAAACAATGCTCTGGACCACACCTAGGAATATTATAATGAGTCTTTATCTATCACCCAGAAACATGGCTATCTGACTTGACAATACTGTTTGGCTTGAATATATTGGAACAAAGAGCATACACAATGTACTTTAGCCAGAGAGTCAACATTCTAAACTAGCATGCAGTATAGTCAACAATGTGTCTGAAAATCATCATAGATTTATGTAGTGCCTGCCAAGGGTAAAATCTTTTATAGGGTTCTCTAAAGACATATTTCAATGATGGTTCCTTAATACCAAACTAATGTTAACAATAACAATTATAAGTTTTGGTTATAATGACCACGAAACTATGCAAAGTTTGCCATATAGTTACCAATCTACTACTGATGGGGGTTTCTCATATAGCTGTACACAGTAAACAGTAATTATGATTAGAGATTTGTTATTTGAGACTGTGCAAAGTATTGCTACGTACACACAGCCTGCTGATGTGAATAAGACTTAGATCATATGGAAATGATAGACTTTCTCAGCGACTTAAACCAAGATGAGCTATTGATCCAACACTTTCTAATGATAGCATGTACAACTAACATATGTTGAGAATAATATGAAACAACTTGAATAATTATACAGCTGTGAAAACTAAAATGTAATCACATGCCATAAGTTGTATTCATTGATAAATACCATAAACATGAATGGGAACTGACAGGACGATGTGACATCCATGGAAAAAAGGGTCACAAGCAAAATCAATAGATACAAACCAAAACATGCTAACTGGATGACGTTGTTTGGATAATAATCATGATGAAGAACAGGTGTTATTAAATAATTGATAAACATACGCAGCAGCAAGATGTTAACTCTATGAATTGAATGATGACAGTTTTTGACACATGAAATAGAGTCAGTTATGCATATTACGCCATGACA
This sequence comes from Glandiceps talaboti, assembly GCF_964340395.1. Taxonomy (NCBI): domain Eukaryota; kingdom Metazoa; phylum Hemichordata; class Enteropneusta; family Spengelidae; genus Glandiceps; species Glandiceps talaboti. Next base: position 9,652,092 of record NC_135552.1, read on the forward strand.
GTTTAATGCATGTGGATCACCTCATTATTGTTATGACGTGTGCAATAATAATAATAATAATAATAATGTTAGTATTTATATAGTGCTTTTCCATCAAGTGCGCAAAGTGCTTTACAATTGCAACAGCCTTTTATGCTTCCAAAATTGGGGAGCATACAATATTACAGCTTCATAGGATTAAAGCATTCACATTGCAATTTCTATCCTCCCACGTTCTCAATTATACAGCTGGGTTTATCAGGGCACAAGTATGGTTCAAATATTGCCCTAGGACTTCAGCCATTCAGAAACAAATGGCAGTGCTGGGGCTCGAATCTGTAAACGGCAGATTCCCAAGTCAGCCACACTAACCATTATTCGTGACTCCACAATTCACAAAATCAAATATCAATCTTTTTTTTTTTGTAACTACTTCTCGGAATGTTTTGATGGAAATGACAAGGTGTCCTATACATCTGTAATCATCAAGCTAGGGAGTTAAATAGGATTAGACTCCCTAGCATAAATCTGATTCATATTGTCTGCACTGCATTGCATACGTTGCATGATCACTGTTCCACATAACAGGAACACTACAAGAATTGTTGAAATGCTAATCAACCTGGAAAAGCAATGGTTTACACTACATGTGGTGTTACAGGAAGTATGACATCTCTACAGCTATGCCCATCTGAATTATCATTTACATCCTTGTTGCTGTGAGATTGTCAAGTATTCACTCCACCAACCTCATTTAACATTGCAATGGCAACACAAATTCAATGCCATTACACAACAATGTCATCTATTGTTATGCAAATCACATGTTCTCCATGAAAAGTCTCCCAGCCTCTCTGCCTATGCATTTCAATTTCCATACATCAAAAAAATATAGAGCTGACACTGGTACAACGGTAATGATAATTTGATGACATTTGAATTGGATTGTTCAAGTAGTGCACTTGTATAATATAAAGTAGTGGAAGCCATTGTTTATATAACATAAATTGATCTAATCAAACACACCAATTAGTGCATAAACAGTCAATGGCCTGTCAGTAAACAATTGCATTCCATTCCAAATTCAATTGACTACCTTCCCTCTCTGTCTGATCTATGAGTTAACTTGGATGTAAATATTTAGATCCTGTGCATCACATGTAATCTGTTCTAGACAGCAGCAATGCTAGTAAACTTGCATATGAACGTTCAGACTGAGAAAGAAGAACTCCTTGTGATGTCAGCCCACTATTAGTAATACTGTAATGGTCTGTAGTAAACAAGTCCAATGCATAGACCCTAAGGCCAAACAGAAAAAAAATTGTGTGGTTCCGATTACGCTCAATTTTAGAATAGGTGGGGTAGGTAGATTTTTAAAAATATTTTTTTTAATATTATTATGTCTAGTTCAGGTAGTTATGCTTTCTGTTGTTTTCCATATGGTCTCTATGTTATTGGTTTCTTCTAATCAGATGTACAGCCATTGCGAATACGTTAAACAAATTTAGGATCGGAATTGAGAAAATAGGTGGGGTCGGGTAACCGGAACCAGACAATTTTATTAGGCCAAAGGTGCAACCATGGAGGTAGAATCATATGGGTCAAAGTATAGAGCTGATATACACGATGTAACATGTATTATGGACACTCTACATTCATGTGGTATACAACATAATTATATATTGTATGTATGTATGTATGTATGTATGTATGATGACAATGAACTTTGTATTTATTCAACTGTCTCTTAGCTCATCAATATTCAGTGTCAAAATAAACAAAATTGTCAATTCAATATAAAATTATGATTACACAATTTGCCTGTAATTTTTAGATGATGCTAGTTTTGAATTATTACTTCGATAAACTTCCTATAACTGTTGAATTTACTACAGTCAGGATACATATCAAGACATGATCTGCAATGATTTGATGTGACTTACAATAACAGTGTAATACTAAGATGGTTGACAGCATATGCACAGTGACAGATACACTGCAGGCTGAACTACGGTGACTTTTGTTTTTCATTTGCTAAAAAGGTTTAAAATGCGAGAGGGGGGTTCAATCACATAATTCAAGGCTAAACTGTTTATAGATAATCAATTTTAATATGGAGGTGATGGAGAATACACTGAAGGAGAAAGGAAACAAATCCAAATATGGTCTCCTTGTACATTGTGTATGCCTGTATTATCATTGGTTATTGATGGGCTATGAAGAAAATATAAACATAGTACTACAATCACTGGGGAGGGGGGATCAACATAGCACCACAGTCCCATATCATATAGAGGGACTGTGTACATATGAAGCATCGGGGGGGGGGGGGGGTGTTCTCAAGTGAACGGAATATTCTTCAAGTACTTACCCATTCTTGAATACATTGGGATTTAGAATACTGGGCTGCTGCACTTGTTGTTGCTGCTGCTGCTGTTGTTGCTGTTGCTGCCGCTGGGCGTTTGGTGGCACTTGAGGTTGTTGTCTTTGCTGTTGTGGGGGAGGTTGTTGAACTTGAATTTGACCATGTTTACCCTGTTGATATTGTTGTAAATCTTTATATTGGCCCTGGTTAGGAATCCTATTTACGTTCTGCGCATTGTGTTGAATGTTTTGTCGCACACCTTGGTTCTCATGAATAGCGGGTCCACGTAGCTGAGATTTGTCAAAAATAAGATTAGGTTGACCGATTTTAAATCCTTGAACTTGGGCTTGCTGGACATTATGGTTAGGCGGATGTGCAGCAATATTCGCGCCGATCAACTGATTTCCTGGAGCACGTGCCTGATCGGGACCCCGAAAGTCAGCGGCAGGTACGTGATCAATTACATTTGGTGCAACGGGAACAGCGACAGGTTGTCTATTCAATGGCTTCGAAGTGATCGGATTGGGATGCAAATTTACTTCTTGTCCGTGGGGTGGGTTTCTCACCATGGAGGCACCATCTTCTTGGTGTTGTTGCTGCTCATTAAAATGACCGAGATTTTTGTTCGCGGGATTTTCTACCCCTGGCACTGCTACTGCATATGGTTGTTGCACTTGTAGACGCCTATGATCCTGTTTGTTGGCTTGTTGTTGGTCATGGTGATTTCGTCCTGCCGAACCCACGCCTCCTAGTCCCTGTTCCGGCTCTTCAGCGACCAAATAGAAAAATAACAACGTCACGAACGCACAAAATAGTAGAGAAACCTTCTTTTTAAACCTCATTTTAGCCAGGGTTGTCGGCGTAGGGCATGATTTCTACGAGCAGTTCCTCGTACACCACTTTACTGATCAGGGAAACCAAAACACTAGACTACGGAAGTGACATCCCCGCGAAGTTTGAAGCGTAAAAAATGCGCCGACATTTACAGTCCAATGCTGCGTCAGAAAAACAATATTTATAATGTTTGATAAATTATTAAAATATTACCATTCATTGAAAGTTTTACAAATTATAGATGATGTATAGTGATAATATTAACGAAATATTTGAGATTTTCAGCATTTGTAGTCATTAAAATGTGAACACCGGTGCTAGACATATACGACTATGTATGCGGTTTTATGGAACAAACCAATACGTGAATAAGGGGTGGTAGTCTTGTCTAATGATTTAGAGGGACATGTTGACTCGAGCGAACTTGAACCTGCTGGGATAGCAAACGTTTTGTATTTTACTAAAATGCGAGTCCAGGCTAGCCATTACTTGGACAGGCAAATAAAATGGAAAGGAATTCAACACTCAACCCGACTCCAAAAGTCTCTAAAACGTCTATAAACAATTGCGGTTGTTTTGAAGATATCAACCTTTGAGAATATCCGTTGGGTTAGTTGTATATATATATATAGCTATTTCTTGTACGATGGAAGATTTGTTTTCAATAAACTTTACTGTTCGTGCAAAAAGCTGTTCATACACGATTTAATAAAAAAATTAAATTTGCTGCTACTTTGTTAAAGAAAACACAAATTTATTCAAGAAAAAATCGGGGGTCACTATAGACATTTTTGAAGGAAGAATCTATGAATTTCATTGGGAAAATAGTAATTAAAAAGATTAATTTGTTAATTTCCTTGAAAACAAACAAGACGATGTACCAAAAGTTCTTTTATTATCTTTTTATTATTGCAAATGTACCAGGAACGAGCTTCATATAGTAACATTTGGAGAAATTTTAAGAAAGTTTTTTTTTTCAGTGAAATTCGTCCACAAGGCACATTATCATTAAAAAAAAGTATTGGTTTATGTAAATCGTATTACTGCATGGTCATATTCAATCTGATCAAAGTCTGATATGGTGACGGCTCTAACTTCTTTCATTTACCTCAGCGTCTATTTCATTCGTTTCATAATGTCGTTTGTTTTCGATTTTGTTGCTCCGGGAGTTACCGCCTCCTTCCCAAGGGTCAGATTGGGAAGAAGGCGATCTCTCCTGGAACAACAACAACAACAACAACAACAACAACAACAACAACAACAACGACGACGACGACGACGACGACGACTACGACGACGGAAACAAACAACAATGGACGAATATGAATTGAAATAAATATTAAAGAAATACAGCCGTATTCATCACATCACATCAGATTTTAATCCGATTGGGTCATATTATATAGTCAACAATTGTCTTATTTGAAAGAAGAGTATTAAGTCTACATCAATTAAATTACTATCATATCATCATTGTATTATTCATCGGAATTTTTTTACGTAAGGCACTCTGTTCAGAACACTGCTTCTGAAGTCACGGTGTATTCCAGAAACTAACATAGAGGGCGCTCGCTATACTATGCCACTAAAAATACAGAGCTGCGTTTACAAATGATGACTTATAATCACTTGTCACAAAATTCAAGTTGTCTCTACCATTTTCTCAAACTCAGAGTCCGAGATGTGTAATCTTGTTAGGTTAATAAAGTTAGGAACAATGTTTAAATTTTTCGTTAGGAATTAACGTAACGATTAACAACCACATATACAAGCGTTTATTTCTGGGGCGTGATGCATCACATACAAACCCTTGAAGGATAAACGGTTACAAAACATACACATTGTAATGATCAAAACGATACATCATTAAAACGAGTATTACGAAAAGGAGTAATTAAAAACAGCTATTATTCTGCAATTGAGAGTCACTAGCGGTAATATGTAATGACTCAAACTTGTGTATCAAAATAGAATACCTGTGATGTGCCCATGTCACCACGGAATGAAAAGTTAGGTAGTCATCAGAGCTCTAGCAGGCGTTGAAATATATAGGGTTTTAAAATCCTACATACAGAGCTAATATACAACCACGATAAATCACACATGATTGTTTAATGTATCACCTCACTGCCATAACTGTAGCATAATGTTTTGGGGTCTTGGCTATTTATCATTTCAGTTCTTTTCTCGATCGTATTTTTCGATGGCAAGATTTGAGCAAGACTATTTAGGTTTTATTTTTCAAGTGTCACGGTTTTTTTCAGAGATCAACTTTGTGTACTCTACGCACACAGAAAATAATATTTCACTTGTATATGTAGCTATGTACAAGCTTGAGCATGAATGTTTATTACTCCCTGTTCATGGAGTTTCACCAAAGTTGAAAATTCTTTGAACAGATCGTGTGCTACAGTTTCGATTTTCAGGTCGTCATAGTAATGGAAATCAACACGTTGTCCATCTATAGTCGTGGCGAAAGGCCAAAATCCATAAAGATGAACTTCATCGCATAGAGAAATCGCAACAGCTGTCATGTATGCTCCTGTCGTGGCTCGATGCTCAATTCCAAGTTTTTCCCAGAAGCCTTGCACGTCAATCTGATGTTTTGGGTGTGGAAAGACCATCTGTATTTGATTTTGGGATTCCTTCTTCAAAGTCCTGTATGCCCTCAGAGCGTACATCGTGCCACTTTTAACAGTGAACAGGGGAACCCATAGATACCCTTGATATTGGAGAACGTCTGATATTAGACGTTGTTGGTCGTATTTTCTAGCCAGTCCCCGATATCTTGAACCAAGTACAGCCACGTTGTTAGCCGAAGTTATATCAGATTTCTGTCCAGCGTCCTTCGCATGAGGTTCGACAGGGGGCATGTTACATCGGATGACAAAGTCGGACTTGTCGATTTCCTTGCCGCAATTGCTGTCAATCAAAATACCACTGCCCCCAACAATACTACACACTTTAAATTTTTTACTAGCAAGAGGTGCCTTGTTTGGCAAAGCAGATAAAATTTCTTCGGTGATAGGATAGTGTACATTACTCTGTAATGAGTATGTCATCTCCTCATCAAGTTTACAGTTCGCTTTAGTCAGTAACATCATTTCCCTTGTATTGGTCATTGCGTCCAAAGTGTCTCTGATGCGTTGGTAATTGGTGGCATTTTGTTTCCATGGTTTCGACAATGTTTCAAAGATGCAGCTAATATTGATGTCCTTTGTTGCTTCATCTACAGATACGTCTACTCTTGGCTGCCAGTGTACCTGTTGGGTTGTTTTGGTTCTAGATCTCACCTCGAGGTTTTTCTCTTGTAAGTTTTCTTTTTTGTCGTTTGTGACATTTTTACCTCCCGTGACGTTCCCAGGTGACGGTGTACACAAGGAACAAGGTATCCTGGCGTTGGCGATTACTTCCAGGGACCTCAAATCCAATGGTTTCGGATAGAGTACCGACCAACCTTTTATGAAAAAGGTCAACAATGCCAAGCCGACGAGAAAATAGATAAGTCTTCGAAACAGCCTGTCCAACCTCATGTTAGAACTAGCCGCGTTCCTTTGCAAACTGCAACAAGCTATGGTACGGTGGAACCGAATGAGCTCCTACCTACGACCAAGCACAACTAATGTTATTGTCTACCGTTCATCGCGTACTCTATGAAACACACCTTTACCACCGAGGCCATTTTGAATCTACAGGTTGCCCGTCATATCCGGCAAAGAGGACAAAGTCTATAAGTGTACATGTAATAGTTGTATATTAACCAACATATTTTATCGGTACGCCATTCTCCACTTCTACCCACTTGTGAGCTAATATTCTATTCCAGAATGTAATGGTAATATTTTAGTCTAGGATGATCATAATACAAAATTAATAATGACGTTACTAGGTATATACAATATTTAAAAATATTTAAAAAAAAAATACCGTTGTCGGTCACTGTTTCCGTAACAATAACGGGCAACGGTATTTGACAATTTGTATTATGATTCCCCTAGACTAAAATATTATCATTCTGGAATAGCATATTACCTCACAACTTCACAAGTGAACCTGAATCATAGCCATTCGTTTTCCGAGATATGTATCAGAATATGGTTCTATCGGAATACAATAAAATATCACATGTATATGAAAGGGGTAAACTAGGACACGCACGGGTTTCTCTGGTAGGATCGCGCGTAATAAAGTCCACACACCGATCACAATAAACAACGCGGTATGAGGACTAGTAAATACGCGATTCTAGAAACCCGTGATAGAAATATTATTACTGAAAGTGTACTTTATATATTGAACGTATATGAATTCACAGAAATTGCTGTCAGCAGTCTACAATACGTCCACCTGGTAACTATGATTTCATTGGTGGTGACACTCTTTGGGCGGGCGTACGCGTACGGAGCCGCGGAGCGGACAGACAGACAGACAGACAGACAGACAGACAGACAGTGGTTGACTCACAATAGAAAGGGGGTTCGGAAAACAGCAGTAATAGAAATGACAATACACAGGGAACTCGAGATCTGTTCTTTATATGCACTCCAACTTGAAACTGAAACTTACATCACATAAAGAAAATTTGATTTGATCGTCTGCCTTATTGGCGGGCTACGTGCTGATTGGTTGATTATGTATGACGTATGACTATATAACAGAAACGGCAACATTGTTAACAACAACAACGTATACACAAAATATGAATCAATGAATGTAATTCACGACACAGACAGACAGACAGACAGACAGACAGACAGACAGACAGGCGGACAGACAGACACGGTAGGTGTTTAAAAAAATAATTAAAAAAATTTGCAGATCCTGTAATATGTAGTGGTCTATATATATTATATGTATATGCGGGCTTGTATACTATTGAAAGAATATTTTTTGCGATGTTTGTATAGATAGCATATGTAGAAACACAGTATATTATTTCAATAGTATACACGTCCGTATATACATACACATACACATGTATAGTCTTGCTGCTAGACGTTCGGGGTTTCTTTCGGTACTATAAGCGAGTGAAGTTCGAAGTGAGGGCTTGCCATCCTCGATAGCGATGTTCGGTCGTGTGTCGTATTCTATCGGAAGAACATCCGGGGTCTAGCAGATAGACTAACATGTATATAGATAGTTAAGTTATCCATATTGAGTTTAAAATGACCTTTCGTTTACCCATGCATATTTTGTTTGTTTGTTTGTTTGTTTGTTTGTTTGTTTATTTATTTTTTTTTTTTACAATTTCTTTTGTTTATTCATTTGTACCATAGTTCTTGGGTTCCCTGTGCCCAATCCGCACCATTGATCCTGTAGCACACAATCTGATTAAAATCCGATGTGGTGAAAGCGGCTAGATGTCCTTATTTACCTCTATTCATCGTGTTGTGACGTTTGTTTTGTTCGGAGTGATCGCCGCCTTCCCACATCGTTAGAAAGGCATTCGCCCGGGGAAAAAAAACTCACGTAAAAGACGCAATAACGATGGAATAAAGGTAAATACAGGAAAACCAGCCTAACATCAGATTTTAATCAGGCATTCGCCCGGGAAAAAAAACTCACGTAAAAGACGCAATAACGATGGAATAAAGGTAAATACAGGAAAACCAGCCTATCTGATCACTGACATCAGATTTTAATCAGATTGTGTAGCACATGGATATGGAATGTTCCACATGGACACGCATTATTAAATGCTTAGATTGTTGTTTTCCTGGGGGAAAAATCACACAAATGCTGCTACTACAAATGTATCAATATATGCTCTATACCAGGAGAAAATATGTGTGCTTTCCATATAGGAAATAAATTCAAGTCATGTTATTATATTTAGCCTGTACAAAAGGAAAGCAAAAATCAAAGAAATACTACGCGCCCTATGGAATGTTCAGCATTCGGCGCGCGGCTTAAAAAACCGAAGAGCGCCACCACTGTCCAGAGAAAGAGAGTACACAAAGTTTGCGTCGTCAACAGCAACGAGAATGTGTCCACCATCATAGCATTCGATGTTAACCAACAGTACAGTACAGTCAGTTCCCTACCATCACTGCAAACATTGTCCTTTAACACTGTCACGGTGAGTGATTGCTTCTTAGATTGTTGTCAAATGAGTGATGCTGGCATTCACACTAGTTGTATGAAATTACCAAGGTTTTTGTTACGACGGAATGTGTATTTGAATATTTGCATCAAACACATGGCGTTGTCGTGTTTATATGTTCCAAATTTTAGGCACATATCATGTATATATCATTATGTACATTTCAATGTTCAAATTTGGTGAACGGCTACACGAGAGCCACAATGAAAGTGTTAAGACGTGTATTCTCTCCGACAATTATTTTTACTCCAGTTTCTGGAAAAACTACCGACTTGTATTGAATAATTAGGTTTTTTTTCTATAGTATTTTTATTTTTTATGGTTGTATGGGACTTTTTTAATGGCCTGAAATAAAGAATATAATAATAATAACATTCCGAACATTAAATTAAGTATTCGGCCAGGAAAATTCAGATTTGTCACTAGTAGTATTCTTAAAATAATTGTTAATTGTTCACAAATACAATGCCTGGGCTATAATATTATGTTTACATGGGATGGGTCATCACGACGGGGACCGGGGTTGGTGAGGGTTGAAATGCTTTGAAGTATGCTTTTTTTGACAATTACGAAATAAAATAAATGAGACTACATCTCTGTTATGTAGGTATCGTAGTATTTATATCATATTGTCTTTATCATGTACAATGTTAGTTAGTGTTGAACCTTGGTATTCGAGCTTTGCATGTTTTACACAATCGTGTATTTTGTTTTTGTTTCCGAAAGGGGAGGACGTCGGTACATTTTGAACCAAATGTTGCCATCGCAAAACGTGTATACATGTAAATAATGACGGCCCAGATGCGGTTACCATTTTATACACATCTCTTTCACAGTGTCATCATATTTATGGTGTTTATGCGGGTGACATACTCAGGTCAAACCTAAGAAAATCTGTGCCGAAATCAGACTGAATACATGTCAGAATCAGATGGTATGTCCAACAAATAACAACACATTTAGAGTTTACAAACAGTAACAACATTGACAGAATTAATGTTCAAATGCACAACATTACTGTTACATGTTTTCTAATTATCCATTAACATATTTGGAAAGTGTCTTATGTGTAGTGAAATGTCAGAGAAAAGTATTTATCAAGCAACCATGACCACATTAAGCTTATGTGTGTTTCACGGTTGAAAAATCCCAACAAATAATAATTAAAATCAGGCAAAATATTCCGAATAAATTTATTATTGATTGTCTGATTTGAACACACAAATACATTCTAAGTGTACATCACTGAAGATATTTCACCCAAAGGTAGGGCTTCTCTCCCATCATATCTTGCCTTACAGCTAGGTGGACTATTATATGGTAAGTATAACTCACTGCAGATATTGCAACCCAAGGTAAGGCTTCTCTCCCATCATATCTTGCCTTATAGCTAGGTGGACTATTATATGATAAGTATATCTCACTGCAGATATTGCAAACCAAGGTAAGGCTTCTCTCCCATCATATCTTGCATTGCAGCTAGGTGGACTATTGTGGTAATACCAATATATGGTAAGTATACATCACTGAAGACATTACAATATAAGGTAGGGCTTCTCTCCCATGATATATTCCCCTACAGCTAGGTGGACTGTTATAAGGTAAGTATACACCACTGAAGACATTGTAATACAAGGTAGGGCTTCTCTCCCATCATATCTTGCTTTACAGCTAGGTGGACTATTGTGGTAATACCAATATATGGTAAGTATACATCACTGAAGACATTGTAATACAAGGTAGGGCTTCTCTCCCATCATATCTTGCCTTACAGCTAGGTAGACTGTTATATGGTAAGTATAGCTCACTGAAGTCATTGTAATACAAGGTAAGGCTTCTCTCCCATCATATCTTGCCTTACAGCTAGGTGGACTGTTATATTGTAAGTATAGCTCACTGAAGACATTGTAATACAAGGTAAGGCTTCTCTCCCATCATATCTTGCCTTACAGCTAGGTGGACTGTTATATGGTAAGTACAGCTCACTGAAGTCATTGTAATACAAGGTAGGGCTTCTCTCCCATCATATCTTGCCTTACAGCTAGGTTGACTGTTATATGGTAAGTATAGCTCACTGAAGTCATTGTAATACAAGGTAGGGCTTCTCTCCCATCATATCTTGCCTTACAGCTAGGTGGACTGTTATATGGTAAGTATAGCTCACTGAAGTCATTGTAATACAAGGTAGGGCTTCTCTCCCATCATATCTTGCCTTACAGCTAGGTGGACTGTTATATGGTAAGTATAGCTCACTGAAGTCATTGTAATACAAGGTAGGGCTTCTCTCCCATCATATCTTGCCTTACAGCTAGGTGGACTGTTATATGGTAAGTATAGCTCACTGAAGTCATTGTAATACAAGGTAAGGCTTCTCTCCCATCATATCTTGCCTTACAGCTAGGTGGACTGTTATATTGTAAGTATAGCTCACTGAAGACATTGTAATACAAGGTAAGGCTTCTCTCCCATCATATCTTGCCTTACAGCTAGGTTGACTGTTATATGGTAAGTATAGCTCACTGAAGACATTGTAATACAAGGTAAGGGCGGGCTTCTCTCCCATCATATCTTGCCTTACAGCTATGTGGACTATTGTAAATATCGTTGTATGGTAAGTATATACCACTGACGACATTTCACCTAAAGGTAGGGCTTCTCTCCCATCATATCTTGCCTTACAGCTAGGTGGACTTTTGTGGTAATACCAATATATGGTAAGTATATACCACTGAAGACATTTCACGCATAGGTAGGGCTTCTCTCCCATCATATCTTGCCTTACAGCTAGGTGGACTATTGTGGTAATACCAATATATTGTAAGTATACATCACTGAAGACATTGTAATACAAGGTAGGGCTTCTCTCCCATCATATCTTGCCTTACAGCTAGGTTGACTGTTATATTGTAAGTATAGCTCACTGAAGACATTGTAATACAAGGTAAGGCTTCTCTCCCATCATATCTTGCCTTACAGCTAGGTTGACTGTTATATGGTAAGTATACATCACTGAAGTCATTGTTATACAAGGTAGGGCTTCTCTCCCATCATACCTTGCCTTACAGCTAGGTGGACTGTTATATTGTAAGTAGAGCTCACTGAAGACATTGTAATCGAAGGTAAAGCTTCTCTCCCATCATATCTTGCCTTACAGCTAGGTGGACTGTTATATGGTAAGTATAGCTCACTGAAGTCATTGTAATACAAGGTAGGGCTTCTCTCCCATCATATCTTGCCTTACAGCTAGGTGGACTGTTATATGGTAAGTATAGCTCACTGAAGTCATTGTAATACAAGGTAGGGCTTCTCTCCCATCATATCTTGCCTTACAGCTAGGTGGACTGTTATATGGTAAGTATAGCTCACTGAAGTCATTGTAATACAAGGTAGGGCTTCTCTCCCATCATATCTTGCCTTACAGCTAGGTGGACTGTTATATTGTAAGTATAGCTCACTGAAGTCATTGTAATACAAGGTAAGGCTTCTCTCCCATCATATCTTGCCTTACAGCTAGGTGGACTGTTATATTGTAAGTATAGCTCACTGAAGACATTGTAATACAAGGTAAGGCTTCTCTCCCATCATATCTTGCCTTACAGCTAGGTGGACTGTTATATGGTAAGTACAGCTCACTGAAGTCATTGTAATACAAGGTAGGGCTTCTCTCCCATCATATCTTGCCTTACAGCTAGGTTGACTGTTATATGGTAAGTATAGCTCACTGAAGTCATTGTAATACAAGGTAGGGCTTCTCTCCCATCATATCTTGCCTTACAACTAGGTGGACTGTTCTGGTAATACATATGGTAAGTATACATCACTAAAGACATTGCAATCTAAGGTAGGGCTTCTCTCCCGTCATATCCTGCCTTACAACTAGGTGGACTATTGTAAATATCATTGTATGGTAAGTATATACCACTGAAGACATTTCACCCAAAAGTAGGGCTTCTCTCCCATCATATCTTGCCTTACAGCTAGGTGGACTTTTGTAGTAATACCAATATATGGTAAGTATATACCATTGAAGACATTTCACGCATAGGTAGGGCTTCTCTCCCATCATATACTGCCTTACAGCGAGGTGGACTATTGTGTTAATACATATATGGTAAGTATGCATCACTGAAGACATTGTAATTCAAAGTAGGACTTCTCTCCCATCATTGTAAATATCAGTGTATGATAAGTATTCATCACTGAAGACACTGCAACCCAAGGTAGGGCTTCTCTTCCATCATATCTTGCCTTATAGCTAGGTGGAATATTGTGTTAATACCAATATATGGTAAGTATACATCACTTTATAATTTGAGGTAGGGCTTTTCTCCCATGATATCTTGCCTTACAGCTAGGTGGACCATTTTGTTAATACCAATATGCATCACTGAAAACATTTTAATCCAAAGGTAGTATTTCTGTCTAATTATATCTTGCCCTACAGCTTGGTCAATTATCGTGGTAATACTGATATTATGGTAAGTATACATTCCAACCCAAGGTATGGCTTTTCACCCATCATATCTTGCCTTAAAGGTAGGTGGAGTATTGTGGTAATACTAGTATATGGTAAATATACATCACTCTAGACATTGCAACCCAAGATAGGGCCTCTCTGCCATGTCTTGCATTAAAGCTGGACAGAATATGTGGCAATATCCATATGTTGAAAGTTTATATCACAGAAGGTAGTATGTCTCTCTCATCACATCTTCCCTTATAGCTCGGCGGACTGCTTTGGATACCTTACCAGTATATGGTAAGTATACGTCACTGAGGATACTGCTACCCAAGGTACGGATTCTCTCCTATCCTGTCTTGCCTGACAGCTAAGTCGACTATTGCATGTGTGAATACTAATATACCATAAGTGCATATTACATAAGAAACCGTTAAGAGATCATATCTTGCCAAACACATAGATGGCCGGACTATTGTGGTTATACTAATAGATGGTAAATATGCATCACTGATAGGATGTTGCACTACAGTTGGTTGAGTGTTGAGGACACGTGATCAGTATACATTGTACATGTAAATAACTAATCACGAATAAAGATTCAAGCCCAAAGCAGTGATTCTGTCATCATCTTAAGCTTCTTAGTAGCAATTTTTATTATAACTCTGAAAAATAATATAAATCTGTTTGGAGGTGGTGATGAGAAGAAAAAACCCACGCCTCAATTGGTCTTAATATTGAAATCTGAAGTATTGAATCACTATTATGTACACATACATTTCAAAAATACATTATATGCATTGTATTTAATAGAACCACTTATAATAAAGTTTACACAAATACTTGTAAGCAAGACGAGTTGTTAAAGTGACCAAATAAACTTACAAAAAAACTATAACTAAAACAAAAGGTGTTTGGTGAATACATACAACAACACTAGTGTAATGATTATCATTTGCTGACATAGACATCGGTTGATAAAAAAGAGAGGCCAAGGGACTTAAACAGGTGTCACGGTTCTCAGTATATTTACCGTTTCCAGTAGCCTGTGAAGCTGCACCTGGCAGTGCCCCAACACAATTCCAATTCAACCCTGTTACTGCACCTCTTACGTTATAGAGAGGGCATTGCATTTTATTAAGGTATACCTCTATTGCTTTTCCCTCGTCTTTAGATACTCTATTATAAACGTGTTCATACGTTCGTCTTCAGTGGCTTCTTCCTGCTGGTCATCAATTTCACTATCAAAGGACGTCGACTCAAGTTCTGAAAATTTGTCAGATTGTTCATCTGAAATAGATGAATTAAATCGTCTACGTCTGCCAGAAGAAAATAACTGGACGAGTAAATCTGATTCTGCTGAATGTTCTCTGTTTTTACTCGCCTCTAAGAAAGCACTAATCAAAATGATAGTGTAAATAGGTGCCAGAATAAAATATACACTTATTATCAGCATCGAAAATACAATAGGTCCTAGTACTGGGTTCTGTGCAAACAGTTCCTCTAGGTCAAAGATTCCCAAAATAAAAGTAAACAGCGACTCGCTTGCATTGAACATATTCCTGTAATCTGCAATCTTAGAACCAAAGATTAGATAGCAAATATTTGCGAATATGAATATGATGCATGTAATAAATATGGAATATGTTAGCAAGTGTTGACCAGCCAGGTAAAATGTCTTCTGTAAAAGATAGACACTACTATTGGTCCGAAGAAATTTCAGAAACTTAATCATTGACAAGAAAACGACAATGGCAGTTGTGATGCATGTAGCTTGATACGCAAACGCGACATTATAGAAACTTGTAAAAGTCTGCTCATTCAATTTGTGCTGCGATGTTGCTTTATCAGACTCAATCATATAGATAATAAAGTTGACAATTGCCAGCCATGAAATCGGTAGTACAACTAAATCCAGAACGTTCAGAAAGCTATGAAAGTACTTCTTCTTTAACTTACAGAGTTTGATTAAAGCCTCACATGTGAAATATATTGTAACCAATATATACAAAGCCTTACAGACGAGAATAAAAATATCCTCCTCGATATCTTTCTTATAGTATTCACTAGTGAGTATTTCAACAGATGGTATTAACCCTCCAGTGGGCAACACCTCAAACAGAAACGTGACTACACTAATTAGATTAACATTTGAACTGTACATTGACCATTCAACAAATACAGCTCTGGTATAACTATCTAGCCAAGACGCGTCATGAACTGTTTGCACGACATCTGCTGCTTGCTTTGGGCTATTTCCCAGGTCTGCAACATAGCCTCCTCTGCTGTAAATCGTTTGACTTCCTATGAAGAAACTCCCCTGGGCTCGATCAGCAGTCTGGTAATGCCACATATTAGATGGATCTGATGAATTGGCAATGTCGCTTCCCCATGAATCAGTAAAAGATCGCATATCTTCCAAAGAAGCTTGATATTCTCCCTTGCATGTAGCTCCGGATAGTGACACAATTTGCTTTCTTGCCTGGCATGGTTCTATTTAAAACAAAAGTGCAAATGTGTGTGCATTAGTAAACAAATGGGATCACGATGAAGTGTAAGATGAACATCGTCTAGCCATAATACGCCCGTGGTATTAGATTGCCATAGGGGAGCCATCATTATTCAGAGCTGGGGGGGGGGGGGGGTCAGTCGAAAGATATGCCTTGAAACACAAATAAAACCAGATTTAAACTGAATGCCTCCCGTAAGGGGATCACTAATTATGCAAATAACTCATTAAACTAAAAAAAAAACTATGGTAACAGGGTTTGTTTTTTGGACAAGCGTGCTTTCTTAGGTTAATGTATGTAAGAGTGTATGATACTGCTTAATTACTGAATATCGTTCATTATTCAAATACTCATTAAAGGAAAAAGTTGTAGCAATAAACTTCAAAGGACAGGTGCGTATTATTATGGTTGATGGATGTATCATATTATACGCAATTTGAAGCTGGCATTTTAAAGAAACAACCTAGTTACCTAAAATCATTAATTATGCAAATTTTTCATTAAAACTAAGCTATATAAAAGATTTTACAGGACATATCCGCTTTGTTATGGTTAACATATGTACTAAATTGTATTGAAATTGAAGTATGCAGTCTTAAGATATAGCCTAATTACCGAAAATCATTAATTATGCAAATTATTCATTAACACTGTAAGGTACATCAACTAACTTTATAGGACATACACAATTTGCTATGGTTAATGTATGTACTGAAGTGTATTGAAATTGAAGTATGCAGTCGTAAGATATAGCCTAATTACCAAGAATCATTAATTATGCAAATTATTCATTAACACTGAAAGGTACACCAACAAGCTTTACAGGACATATGTGATTGTTATGGCTAACGTGTGTACTGAATTATATTGGAATTGAAGTATGTATTCTTAGGATATAGCCTAATTACCAAAAATAATTAATTATGCAAATTATTCATTAACGCTGTAAGATACATCAACGAATTTTATAGGACAAATGTATGTTGTTATGTTTAACGAATATGCTAAATTATATTGAAATTGAAGTATGTAGTCTTAAGATTTTGCGTAATTAGTTGATTTCATTAATATGCAAATTTCTTTAATTAGGCATTAACAGATCTGGCTCAAAACCTAATCAGGTTTAGCTATTACCCTAAAGATTATATATCCCAAATTTCATTACAATTGAGCCAGCCGATTATTAGAAAATGATGACACAGACACACCTTCCCCTTTTAATGCCTCCCGTACCCCTTACGGGAGGTAAAAATTGAGCACTTGTTTGAGAAATTTTGAGTACCCTTCCCGTAAAATTTGAGTGACTCCTCCCATCAAAACACACACACACACACACACACACACACACACACACATATATATATATATATATATATATATATATATATATATATATTAGAGGGATTAGGGCATGGTAAATTAATTAACTAAATTGTAAACCATGCATCCATATTTGTTGAACCCTCACCAAGGGCAATAATACTTACATCATACACACATACATACATACATACATACATACATACATACATACATACATACATACATACCGGGTTTAACCCTGACTTGTCTTAGCCTAACACCACCAAACATTTTAATACATCTGCAGTCACGGTCTATGAAGCCATCGCTGTCTTCAAATAGTCCTGGTAGCAATGTTTCATTTATCCAATTAAAGAGATCTATGTACGATCTAACCTGCTTGGACAGAGATAATGCAGCATTAGTTTCCAAAACCAAGACAACACACTGTTTATGATCTATCCGGTAGTCTTTCAAAACATGATCAGACCACCAACTCTTTCTATATGTACATTTATAGCAAGTGTTTATCCAGTAATTTGAATTATACACATCTAAACTTACTAGTAATTACAAGTAAATACCGGTATAGACAGCACGATCAGGTGAAAGTTTTTCAGAAAATCAATTATCTACATCAAAACAAGTTCTGTTATATACCTATATGAACCAGTTCCTAAATAGTTTGGTTGTGTTTTACTTCTTTTGTTTACAAGACAGTGGTAGGTAAACGGCTGAAGAAGTCAGGCTGAAATGGATCAAGTCCCCACAGACGCAAACAGTAACAGAAAAATATATTTAGCTCTCAATAGAAAAGTGAAAATGCGATTAAGAAACTGAAAAAAGAGAAATTAAGATTACTAAGGTTGATTACTAAGCAAACAACAGCCGCAATCTCTTCAAAGCTGTTCGAGATCTGGAAGACAAGCCAAAGAAAGTGCTTATAACTGTGAAGGACAAGCGAGGGAAAAACACACGCTCATGGAGGAAGTTCTTATCTGCTGAAAAGAACATTTGAAAAGTATCTAAATACTGCCTTCCCATATGATCCATCTGCTGTAAATGACATCCCCCATGGCTACGGACAAAATGTAACAGCAATCTGTGATCACCAAGGATGAAGTCAGAAAGGCAGTGTGTGAAATGGAAACGGGAAAAGCTCCCGGAAGTGATGAAATTACTACCGAAGTATTAAAAGCTGGTGGAGAACCAATGGCTGACATGCTAGCAAAAGTATTCCTCCAAGTATGGAAAAATGAAGACTCGCCAATGGACTAGTCAAAGGATGCTGGTAAGCCCAATCCACAAAAAAGGATGATAAACTTGATCCAATAAACTCCCGTGCTATAGCCTTCCTCTCAGTACCAGGAAGGGTATTTTTGAAGATCCTGTCTCCAATGAAAGAAATAATTGAGGCTGCTACAAAAGAATCACAATATAGGTTTAGACAAGTTAGAGGAACTATTGACGCCCTTTTCATAGTGAGACACAGGTAATGCAGAAGGCTAAAGAAAGGCATTCCACTACATTTCAACTCCATTGATTTCAAGGCAGCAATCAACATGGAGGGAAAGCCCTTTGGCAGATGTTGCGAGCTATCGGTGTTGCAGAAAATATCGTGAACATCATAGAAGACATTACGAAACACTGAATGTGCAGTGGTAGTAAATGGTTACACCACAGAATGGTTCAAAATGAAAGTTTGAGTAAGACAAGGCTGTCTTCTATTACCCAATCTTTTCAACATTTTCCTTGAATATGTAGTGGATGAACTAGGAAACCTACAACAAACACTGATGCTAAATCATGATCTTTCCTCTGATATTTGTTATGTGGATGATACCACCTTAATTGCTGCTGTCTTTAATAATCTGAAAATATCAACCAAAGAACTAGAATCCTCATGTAAGAAGTGAGGAATGGAAGTAAATCCAAATAAGTGCAAGATAATATCTCCTTCAGATGATGATATCCTGATTGCTGACAAAAGTGCTGATAAAGTGTACGAATTTGTATTCCTGGGATCAGTAGTCCCTAGCTCCTCTTCTGATGTAAAACCATAGGGTAAAGGACAAATAATCAATTTTGTTCTCGCGATTTTCTGGATTTCTAATATTAATTTCTCTACATTTGAAATAAAGTTTTAAATATACCTTCCTTTCACCCCCCACTATTTTCTACTGCTACCACTGTCTTATCAGAGTTTTCCAACTTTGCATTAATTAGCAGATTGCTAATCCTAGAACAAACTCACATTCTAATTGCCCAATTAACACATTGCACACTAGTGTAAACATCTACTGATCCGACTATATAGCAGTATACGCGTTACCTCCATTAGTCGGATCAGTGGATGTTTACACTCACTGCATAATGCGTCAATGTTGGCAAATAACTAGTTAGTTTTTCTTGAATTAGCAAGCTGCTAATTAACGCAAAGCTAATAAACTCAGATATGACAGTGATATCAGGTAGGGAATAGAAAAAAAAGTGAGAGGAAACAGTATTTAAAACTTTATTTGAAATATACAGAAAACAATATTAGAAATCCAGAAAATCGCAAGAACAAAATTGATTATTTGTCCTTTTCCCTGTGGTAAAACAGAGGATCGCACTGGCACCAGCTGCATTCAGCCGCCTGAGGGAGAAGATCTGGAGCCGGAAGGATGTCTCAAAGTCACTTAAATTGCGCATCTACTAAGCACTCGTTGTTTCAATTGTAATGTATGCTGGAGAGACCTGGACGTTGCTAGAGGAAGAGGAAGCTCCAGGTATTTGAGAACCACTGTTTGAGAACAGTTAAACTGCATGACAGGATCGGAAATATCAAAGTGAAAAGAGACCTAAAGATAGACAGATCCATAATAGATATTATCTGCAAAAGAAGAATGATGTGGACATCTCAATCGCCTCCCTAATTCAAGTTTCGTGCATCAAGCATGCAGATCTGAATTTTCTAAACGCCGTCCAAGAGGCCGTCTCCCTAAACGTTGGTCCAACCAAATGAAGAAAGACACTGCTCTACCATTGCTAACTGAAGAAAAGATATCTGGAGATCGTGGGCAATGGAGAAGTTGTACATACAAGCATGTGACGACGAAATCTGGTGGAGTGTGCAACTAACTAACTAACTAACTTAACTAACTAACTTATATACAACTATGCTTAATGATAGGGATAAAAATCGAGTGTAATTTTGCAATTTTTTACTTGCCCCAGTTAGAATGACATAAGAGTAACATTGGCATTTGGCCAATGGTATGATATCATTTCTTGCACAAGGAATCTTCCTTTTAACAACAATTGTTTAAAGTAGAACAAGGGGATCTCAGTAGTGTTGTCTCATTAGCGACCATTCACTGAATGAACTAAGAGATAATGAAGGCATCTTGGTATCTTTCCAAGCATGGCACTTGCCCAATTCTCACATGTGCATATGTTGTCGAAAAATCCCCAGCGTGATTGATTGCCACCCTATCTATTTAATTTTCAGTAACTTTCCTTGTCACAGAATATATATAATGAGGCCAGATGTGATGAGAAAAGCTGACACCAATTAAATAAGCTAAGGCGTTAGCCATGTACGCTTCGAGATTCCTTTCAAAGTTTGCAAATGTGATACGAATTTGCAAACGACATAATTGGGAACACGATGAGAAGCCTTCGTTCCTGTTCATTTAGTGGATTATCGCTATCCCTACGACTGTTATGATAACATACAATGCCCTAAACTCGTACACAAACACGTTTTCACCAAAATAATAGTACTTATCGGAAAATAGGACATTGTATTGTAGGACAGTCATAAGAGAGCGCTGTGACATTACCGAGGCTCCTTGGCTGAACTCTTGTACTCTGTATGATTACAATAGCTTTTTAGGACCTTAGCGGAAAAATCATAGAAATGCTGTCTGAGAGGCTGTTTAAAGCCATTCTTTCTACGACATCACTTTATGAATCTATGAATGTGTTGTCGAACAATCAACTGAATATAGAAATATATTCTTCTAACCTCCTCAATGTTGTCAGCAAATATGTCCTTTGTAACATCATTCATATAGAGCGCATGTTGGTCTGTGAAAGTGTAGGCCACAGCAGTAACGAGCCACAGTAACATGATACTGCAAACTAAATCACGTATGAAGTTTCCAACTTTCTCTTTCCTGGCTGCAATTCTTTTAGCGGCAACTACTACATCTTGTGATGGCGGGAAATACTTTTTTTGTTGTCGTCGAATTTTCCAGTCCTCTTGGTCATTTTTCGAGGTAACAGATGGCATTGGAGGATCTAAAATGTAAAAAGAAATCACGTAAAAACAACTGTGACACAATAACCTTGCACAATTCTTTTTAACTGACTGTAATATTACTGTATCTCTTGTATCTCGAGCGAGCTGGTTACAATAGAACAAGGAAGTCGACTTCTTGCATATGTTAATTTGTAGCGAAGAATGAAAGGCTGGTATCTCAATTTTATCAGAAAATTAATAACATGTATTTCCCTTAAAGATTATGCCTGAAGTGAAACTCATAATTACAATCTTTTCACCTCATGAATATACCATATTTTTTTTTAATAACACAGGTCATTCCCCAAGTTGCATTCTATAATTATGCAAGTATTTACCTAATATGAGAAACTGTGTGGGGTTTTGCTCTACAATGTTTACTAAGATCAGCTTGGTGTACTAAACACAAATAAAATAATTACCTATTTTTATGTACTCAATCATGTTTATTCCAACCTTTTCCTCTTGGTGGCTTCCAATGAAGAAAGATACAACTGCTGCCAAAACTACAACCTTGAAAGGTTGAATAACAAAGATACTCTGTAGAAAAGACACAGTAGTGGAAATAAGCCAATTAATTGACATGGCTCGGCCATACTTCAATCCATACCATATTATAAAGAATGCTGACGTCAGACTGACACTCCATACTAGAAACCATCCAATGTACACGCACCACCAGGGCAGAACTCCTGTTTGGTGTTTCTTGACGTAATCACGAACGACATTTTGCACCTCTTTGTAATATTCCACTGGAGATTGTATATATAGCTCTTGTAGAGATATTATTTTTTTCAGTTTATACATGGCTGTGTCATAATCGCCCCTGTGATGGGGATTTGTTGGAGCCATGCTCTCAAAGTCGTGAAGGGTTTGTTGAAGTTTTTTGTAGATGTAAGTCCTGTAATCAGTTAACAAGGTATTGGAAGACAAACCTCCCACTGTAGATACGCTATCCAGCTCAGATAGGAGAATGTTTTCGGTACGAACTGGTAGCACATGCTCGCGCTCAGCAGATTCTTCACCAGAACTCGCCTTCTGTGACGATGTCATGGCCATGGGTATCTGACGGTCATCCTCTACAGGCTCTCTGTCTGATGACATAATACTGTTAGTCTCTCCAATGCTCTCTGTGTTAGATCTTTCTCTTTCTACGTCTGTGATTAAGCCTGATGACTTATCAGCAGTATTAGGGGAACCTGCATCATACAACTCTGCAGCCACGTGATCATCTTGTACATTTTGCAGACTTCGGAGTATACGTTTTTCAGCCTTTTGAGAAGATTTTGCCTTTAACTTTCGGAATATTTGAACTATTATTATATTAATTGGCATGGCTATTAGTCCACTTTCTATTCCTATCATTATTGCTGACAGAGTTATACTGAAATGTCCAAAGTCCATTTCCTTCTTTGTTGGATCGACAGCGACACCGTAGAACATGAGTCCAGTCACCATAGAGGTTAATAGTAGCGACAGACAACAGGATACTCGCTGAAGACGTGTAAAAAGACTGTGAGCAGGTCGAGAGAATATGCTAAGCCAGAGATGCCTATCGCGCAAATTCCTTATAGAGCTGGTCATGAAGAGGTGTGAGAACTGTGTTAATTGCTTGAATGAAGCAACAGGGAAAGTTTCGTCGATTTTCCCTGCTTCTGTTGAAAGCCACGTCTTGCAAAGGAAGTGCCATTGTTTATCAGTCTGGAGATCATGTATACAGACACGACTCACAAACCTAGATAATAGAAGGAACAGTAACTGTTATAAATTTCCATACCTATACAAATGATCAACGGTGTTCTCAGAAAAGTAGTGTCATAACATGGAAAATAAATTTACAACAATTATTACTTTTCATAGTCTTAGAGGATAAAAATCAATCACCTTCATTGTGTACAAAAATTCGAGTTTGTTGAAGATTTCATATAATTGCACCATGATTACGGCTATGCAATGTAAACATAGCCTTCTTTCAAGAGGCCTACTGATTCAATGTTCTGGCCCCGTTTTCATGGAAGCAATTCAAATTTTTGGCTTAAAACCATCCACTATCCTGAATAAATTATCTAAAAGCATTATCACTACCACAACGCTTTGTAATAAAAACAAAATACCACGTGTACTTACCAACTGGGGCTTTTGTTTGCATTGTCGTGCCAGAGTCGTATTGATTTTAATTCCCCAAGATATTTTCTTGTTGTTAATAGAAAACTATCTACTCCACCACTTTGTAGTACTTTCCTGTTGGATTCTGAAGTTGATGGGTTCAAGATATGTGTAATACTCTTCCCCCATGCACCAGTGATTGTCAGCGCTACATGCGCAGTAGTACCTGCACCTGCACGTGCTCCAGTAAATACAGTCACGTGGTAATTGAAGGTTGCTTTAGGGTCATTGTCACTCAACACTATTACTTGTCTCTGAGGGAATGATGGACACGAGATGTTTCTAAAACCTCTTAAAGAGCAAAAACTCCATATATATATTTGTGTGTCCTTGCATCTGTCTGTCTGTCTGTCTGTCTGTCTGTCTGTCTGTCTGTCTGTCTGTCTGTCTGTCTGTCTGTCTGTCTGTCTGTCTGTCTGTCTCCCTGCCTGCTTGTCTGTCTGTCTGTCTCTCCTACCAGTCTGTCTGTCTGTCTTTCTGTGTTTCTCCTGTCAGTCTGTCTGTCTGTCTGTCTGTCTGTCTGTCTGTCTGTCTGTCTGTCTGTCAGTCAGTCATAAAAAAAAGATATTTTGCTATTGAGTGTTTTGTCCATGACGGAATGAGCTGATGACAACTGTGACAAACTACATGGCCTACTTACCTTCATTCGGTCTCTCCGGTCTTTCTTGTAGGCCCAGAAAGCACAAATAAAGTAAATCCCAAACAATATAGAAATTGTTACCAACATAACAGGGTTGTCATCGATGTCTTTAAAAAGTGCGATATCCTCTGCAAAATCTATTTTATATGGTGCGACAAATACACTAGAGCCAAAGAAACTTAGATGGTTGCATTCGCATTTGACTTCCTCTATCGTTGAATCGGTTGTTACCTGTCAATCAAGATAAATTATTAAAAAAATAAATACCATGCAACTATAATAAATTCCTAGATGATACAATAGGGTTATACTCAATAGAAATATAATATTTTCGTCCATACTATTTTATGTTTGAAGCAATAAAAACAAGGTACTGTGTTGCGGGGTTTTTCTTTTCTTGAATACCAAATCAACAATTTAAGTATGGTGTGAGTACTTGTACGATCTCTAGTAATTAAGACCATGTGAGGTTGAACGTTAGAGCTGAGTGAAATAAATAAATGAACGACGTCATTCCTTATACCATCTAACCACATCCCATTATTCTAACTTTTAGAGCTGGTGTTTGGGCTTCTTTTCAGTGTGTGTAATTCTGTAGCTCTTTCATTGCGTATGTTACCATGCATTAAAACATTTTCCAAGGTAAATCTTTAATTATATGTTTACATTTCATTGTCGAGTTGTGTGCTCACGATTATCTTACCTTCACCTTAAAGAATTGTTATTCGAAACGTTGGGTGACATATTAGAGAGGTTTAGATGGGAGTATTTACGTGTGTTCTATACGAGTAGCGTCATAATCACGTGATTCGAAGCAACTCAGGCGTTCTGTATCAGACGACACTACGTCAAAATGGCGGTGTACACGTAACTGTAAATACGTGTTGAGTTTTTGTCATTTTCGTCTCTTAAATGTCGTATTTTTAGCTCCGCTGTCAGCGAAAGCTGAATGCGTAGCTTTAGGTATAGGTTGTATAGAGTATAGAGAGTAGAGTGAATCATAGGTGTCCGTCAAACTTTTATATTTTCATTATCTACTCCAAAAGTGACAGTCGGAATTCTTTGATATTTGGTGTGCATGTTCCCTGGGGGGAGGCTATTCAGATTTGTTCATGCCAACTTGATCTGTGCCATTTTCAATTTTTTATGATTTTTTTTCATAAAATGCCATTTTCATCAACTCCTCATAAACTTCAAGTCAGATTGCTTTGATATCTGGTGTGTTGATGCGCAGGGGGTAGCTTACTTAGATTTGTTAATTTCAAGTCAGCACGTCTTCTTTTCTATTTTTTATGATTTTTTTTTTGTAATTTAAAAAAAAAATGAATATGTTAATGAGTATTATGACCGCCGCCATATTGGAAATCAGTCCGCGAGACTTCAGGTAAACTGCAACTTTTCAAAAGACACTATTGACGTCAAACAAGCAATGTAATATGTGCTGTAGTCTTAATTCTACGCATTGTGCGACCAAATGACAAATATTTGCTCGAAACAGGGTTGTAAACTTCAAATCCAAATTCTCCACCATCCTACAGAATGGTTCATTCCAGTATACGCACCTAGTACCTCACGATCAAGTGAGCTCTATGAGAAGTCTATGCCTGAACTTAAGTGTATGGGACGATTTTTGACAGAGTCAGTCGTCAATAAAAACGATAATACTCTTTCTAAAATTATCACATTTTGAAAGGGAAAGTACTTTGTGGTTCATTTATGGAGTTTTGTTTTTGTACGATCAATCTGGGTGGCAAAATTACAGCGTCAAAATTACCGATGTGGTAGTTCCGTACGGCGACAATCTCAAGTACCCGGATGCACGAGGGACTAACCCGGAAGCAAGTCGTTGCCAGCCATACGTTACAGTGGTAACATCGTCCGAGAAATCGCTGCGTTCAGAATGTCATTATTCACAGAATTGTGTTTTTCGAGTGAAAACCCGTCTTGAATTGTATAACTCTAACAAGCGACCTATCGGTCAGAATAGCTCCGCTGTTTTTTTTTTAATTTAATTTTTTATTTTGGTGACACGTAGAAGTGGTTCAGTTCTTCAGCTCTTCACTATGCAGTTTTGTTTTAGCGATGCAATAAAGTGGTTACATTTTACACAGAAGTTGGTAATGTATTGTACTTTTATACCATAGTCACCAGTTTATAACAAAAATCTACTGTTATGAAAAATTGCACAAAATCTCTGAAAAAAAATGACTGGGAAATGCACACAAGAAAAAGAAAAAAAAAAGGATTTTGAGGTTGGCTATAAATAATTCCATTGTCTTACAGCTTTAACCCTGGGAAATTTTAATGATGAATGAAATAAACTAGGGATCTAAAATAATTTTGAGGCAATTTGAATTTCAATTTTCTAACAAATTTACCAAGTCAACAACATTCAACTTGTACAAGTTGTAGTAGATATATATAGGGAAGAAATGTATTAATCGCCATCTTAGTTTCCGGACGGCGACAATCCCCGCCAAGTACCCGAAAGAGAGTCATTCTGGCAGCCATACGTTACAGTGGTAACACTCATTCATGTTCGATTACCTTTCATAAAGAAAACACAACGAAATGGTTGAAGTGATCTTTTTTTTAAATTTCTTTTCATCACAACAACAAAATCTGCGTGATCAAATGTGTTGTAAACTAAACCAGAAAGAATTATCAGACTGGCTAAACTTCCCGATGAACTGGAGTAAGGTCCAAGTCCAAGTAAACCTTGATAGTACGTGAGAAAATCGTCTCAAACTAGCGATACAACTTTCAAAATATAACTTGACATGTCTTCATTTATTAGATTTATACAATTCAAGACGGTTTTTCACTCGAAAACAACAATTCTGTGAATAATGACACTCTGAACGCAGCGATTTCTCGGACGATGTTACCACTGTAACGTATGGCTGACAACGACTTGCAAATGAGGTCAGCTTCAGCTTCTGGTCGAATCAGGATAGAGTATGCAAATAAGGACGTTGCGGACTGGCTGATTATGTAGAAGGGGTGCAGAATTTGGATTTGAAGTTTACAACCCTGTTTCGAATAAACGCTTGTCAATTCATGCATTTGGGCGCCCAATGCGTAGAATTATGACTATAGCACATATTACATTGCTTGTTTGACGTCAATAGTGTCTTTTGAAAAGTGGCAGTTTACTTAACGTCTCGTCGACTGATTTCCAATATGGCGTCGACCATTATGCTCATTAACATATTCATTTTTTTCAAATTACAAAAAAAAAATCATAAAAAATAAAAATGAAGATGTGCTGACTTGAAATTAACAAACCTGAGTAAGCTACCCCCTGCGCATCAACACACCAGATATCAAAGCAATCTGACAATAAGTTTTCACGGAGATGATGAAAATGACATTTTATGAAAAAAAATCATAAAAAATTGAAAATGGCACAGATCAACTTGGCATGAACAAATCTGAATAGCCCCCCTCCCCCCCCCCCCCAGGGAACATGCACACCAAATATCTAAGAATACTGACTGTCACTTTCGGAGAAAATAATGAAAATATAAAAGTTTGACGGACACCTATAATTCACTCTACTCTCTATACTCTATACAACCTATACCTAAAGCTACGCTTTCAACTTTCGCTGACAGCGGAGCTAACAAATGAAGACATGTCAAGTTATATTTTGAAAGTTGTATCGCTAGTTTGAGACGATTTGCTCACGTACTATCGATTCTTGGACCTTCCTTACTCCAGTTCAGCGGGAAGTTTAGCCAGTCCGATAATTCTTTCTGGTTTAGTTTACAACACTTTTGATCACACAGATTTTGTTTTTGTGATGAAAAGAAATTTAAAAAAAGATCACCAACCATTTCGTTGTGTTTTCTTTATGAAAGGTAATCGAACATGAACGATTGTTACCACTGTAATGTATGGCTAAGAATGACTCTCTTCTGGGTACTTGGGATTGTCGCCGTACGGAAACTAAGCTTGATGGCGATTAATACATTTCTTCCCTATATATATCTACTACAACTAGTACAAGTTGAATGTTGTTGACTTGGTAAATTTGTTAGAAAATTGAAATTCAAATTGCCTCAAAATTATTTTAGATCCCTAGTTTATTTCATTCATCATTAACATTTTCCAGGGTTAAAGCTGTAAGACACTGGAATTATTTATAGCCAACCTCAAAATCTTCTTTTTTTTTCTTTTTCTTGTGTGCATTTCCCAGTCATTTTTTTTCAGAGATTTTGTGCAATTTTTCATAACAGTAGATTTTTGTTATAAAATGGTGACTATGGTATAAAAGTACAATACTTTACCAACTTCTGTGTAAAATGTGTTTTATAGTGAGACATCATATGAAACCAGTAACCACTTTATTACATCGCTAAAACAAAACTGCATAGTGAAGAACTGAACCACTTCTACATGTCACCAAAGTAAAAAAAAAAAATTAAAAAAAAAAACCAGCGGAGCTATTCTGACCGATAGGTCGCTTGTTTATATCAAAGTTCTGAAGCATACCGTTAAACCAATTGTTTGGTTTTTGGTTTGGGTAGTTGCAGGAAAAATGCGAAAAATACGGACAAATTTAGAAAACAAAGGCATGGCCTTCTGGACAGAAGATGTCAACGCACGCGTTCACATTCCACTGTTTTCATGTTTGTGTTTAGAACGCATAACTAAACACAATTTTGTACGCGTCATTACTTGTACGCCTGCACGATCATGCACCCACACACGTAAGCGTGCTAACGTGTATCTAAACCACTCTATTGTTAGGGTCAGCATTACTTGTAACTGTTGCACTCCCAGTCAGCAACATATATATGAGTATAATCATACCACCCCTGAATATATTTAAGATGTATTGTTGTCTGTATATTCCACATACACAGTTAGATAGTCTTGAGACTGGAGTTTTAGACATTATCTTCTCATAAATGACCCCATTTAAATGTTACAGTAGTATATGTACTTTTTGTTTTAGAAGATACAAAATAGAACAATTGTCTGTAAATCATCAACTTACCCAGCATCCATCGGATTGCCACTTTTCATCAGTTTTATTCCAGTATCGACATATAGCCGAATAAACCATTATGTTGACACGTGTTTCCTTGTAATCAGGGCGTGAACACCACTCTTTTCCATTGCAAATCATCTCGATGCCAATGCCATATTCACCTTCACCATGTCTCTCGTTTGGTTGGATAACCCAGGTCCTTGTCATAATTGATGTCATATTACCTGCCGTTGAACTGCTATTGATCCAACGTGGGAATTCAGAGTAAAAATCATACCTCAAACGGTTTGGTTCATCATTGTAACTAAGGTAGAGGCCATAACTTGCAGTCAGCGACTCTACTGAGGAGACGTCGATCAATACAGCTGCTTCGGAGTAGTTAAGAAAAACCTTTGATAACGTCAAATTTCTAGTAGTTACTGTCAACTCAAACCCGATTGGATCGAAGGCCTCACTATCACTGTGAGGAACTGATATTTTGATTGGCTGCTGAAGACTTTCCACAGTTATTATTGACTCATCCTCTCTCGTCAACTCTAAACTTGCTACCTCAGAAGTCAGTATGTCATCTTCCTCATCCCAAATAAAAGGATTGTGTGCGTAACGATGTATCTGCAATAAGTAAATTCAAATGACACTACTTGCTTGTGACACTTGGAAATCTCACATGGTGCAAATAAGGTAAGTGATTCTATACATCTCAATTACATTGTATGATAACGCGGGTTATTTATGCCTAAGAACAATTACATAATTACAGTAAACCTCTTTATAAGTATTGATATAATTATATTTAGAAGTTTAGAACATATCTATTTTCTTGATATAACCATTCTCCCGGGAAACACTGTACTGTTGGCAATACCAGTTCTTGCTATTTTAGCCATCCGTACATTTACATAGTATGAAATATTTGCTTAATACGCAAGTACCTGAACAAGAACATAACATGTTCATTATTCGCTGTGACTCTCCCTCTTATGTTCAGTACAAGATGTTATCATGCTTGGTATATTTTGCGTTTTCTGTCTTGTCACTTTCGTTGTATTTCTTGTTTTCTTTACTATATATTTTCATTTTCCATGCCTTTCTGAAAGTGGAACATAAACTTAACTGTTTTTAAGTGTCCACGTCTCCTTCACAGTCTTACCTTTGTGTTGACAATAGTATCATACTTGTTCACTGAATCAAAAGTACCAAACAAGATGTTAGCAGAAGGCAGTTGGAATGCTACGTTTGCTTCATCACTGACAGATGTGTCTCCGACCATCCACATTTCTTGTTTAGAGAGAGCTATTGAAACTGCAGGAGATGACACAATTGTTGGTGTACCTCCAGGCACTTGATTCTGAAGCATTGAGTCCATGACTGCATCAAGAGCTTCTATAGCATTCAATGCCACACTGCGAGTCTGAAATAAGGTGAGGGGTTATTAGGTATTATCATTAATCATGTATCTTCTCATGAACATCCTTCCTTCTGCTGTTTGCCTTAATAATTATCATATGGCAGTTGTATACATAATAGTAAGTCATACAACTAAAAACAATATAATATGGGTCACACACAAGTAGAAATCAGATATTAGTTTCTCTGTATTGTTATGCAAATAAGACGAAACGACGCGCGCCTCGCTCACTGAGTGACAGGACTTGATGACCGAAGCTTTGGAGCTGAACTAACGAAACTGTTTCTTTGCTACTTGTTATTAGTACAACAATATCGAATCAATAGTTCAAACTATCATTGAGGTAAGTGCTTTATACCACTCTTTGATAATTTTTATGAATGGTATTACATAAAATGACACTTTTTAGACTATTTAGAAAACTTCGTAAAAAATAAACGATCTATTCTTAGTTCAGATGAACGATGTATTTTCCCGCCATGAATATTTGTTATCGTCAACTTTGAAAACGTTTAGATATGTCGTAAATAACACCCTAACCTATAATTCCTACGAATGTTCATGAAAACTGTTTTTTCAAGGGTGGCTACAATCTTTCCTGATTGATGAATCATTGAATTATCGATAGTTTTACTGTATATATCGATGTACACGATGCATTGACGGTTATCTCATCTTCCACACATTTCCGGTTTAATGGTATTGTCCGTATTAAATATGCTAAAGTAGGCAAAGCCTCAGACCACAAGCAACAACTACGTTCCTCATGTTCCTTGCGTTGTTCTTGAGTCACAGTGGAAATTGATGTGTGAATGAATTACGCTAATCGTTCACCTTTGCCCTGTAAACTTTTGTTGACACACAAGGTGACCCCTGACCTCACAGTAATCATGGCGCCCACTCATTTTGTGCACTTTCGCCGTCAACAGAAATGGAGAACCTGGATCCAACATCCAGTTTGGCGTCATCACAGACATCTAGTCAGGACCCAGACTATGTACCCGAGGAGACTGAGTCACCAGACCGACTTGGTGGGTATTTGCGAGGAGTTTCTCGTTCGAGTTACACTCTCCGACCTGACCTCACACGGGATTTAACCAAACATGTTGGTAAGTCCAGGTCTAAAAAAGTTTGTGTAGCAGTTACAAAAGTTGATTGTCGATCCTGTCATGATTCTATTAGTATAGTTTTGGCTGTATTCGTTTTTTAATGTGTAGTACTACATTAATACGGTGTCATCAGTATCTTTGAATAGAAAAAAAACTCTTGAACTTGATAGGGGATGTAAACATACGGTAGATTTATGATGTAAACAAAGTCCATAATTTGCTAATGTCTGAAAAATGTCACCGTGTTGAACTTGTGTACCGTTATGGATGATAGCATTGGTTTTAGTATAAAACTACAATCAGAATATTGAGTACATGACACACTTCAAAATTCCTGTATTACAGTACTATAATTTTAAATCTAGTTGTAACTCCCAGTCCCCCAGTTTTATGTTTTGTTTTGTTTTTACATTTGAAGTAAAGTTATTGACAGAAAATGTTCATCACATTGATAGATCAATTACAAAGGTAAATGTAATGCACAAGCATTTTACTATGAGGTTTCAATCTGTCTTTCATTGATAAATTTTCATCAGTAGCACAAATTCCATAGTTAACCTCTGTAGTAACTCTGGAACTATGTTGATCTGATGACGATTGTTGACAAGACAGATTGAAAGCTAAATACATTTGTACAAAAAAGTTCAGCTCCTTGTGTCTTGTAACCTTTGTAATTTCACATAAGTTATCTTTGTCAACTTGTTCCATCCTTTAAAGACAGACACCCTACTTTAGGATGTTTTTACATGTATAGATGTATTAGAAACCAAGTCCTCAAAGTGTTGATATCATTATATTTATTATCAAACTAATTATCATTTTCATCTTTTTTTCATTCAGATGATTCTTTTACTTTTAAAGTTGGAGTATGTCCAGTTTGTGAACCCATATTAACACAAGCAGCTGTTGGATTCTTTACCATCCAACATTGTTGCAGTACACTCAAAAAAAGAAAAAAAGCACACCTGGAACCCCTTAAAACAGACAACAGACAATGGAGGAACATCATAGAAGAAAATAAATGGATTAGAGGAAGTTTATTTGACCCTGCAGGAAATTATTTATTCTGCCAAGAGTGTATTGTCAGTGTGCTTGGTGTATCACGCCAGCGATTGGCCAGCCAAAGAAATATCAAACAACAAGAATTCCTAAATCCAGTGGTGTCATTAAAAAAGAAAGATGTCCTCCTTCAGAAACTGGAGAAGTACGTTCTTATTCCAGACCCAACTGTAGACTGGAATGACTGGTGGACCGGTGTCTGTGAAGAGGATGAAGTGGAGGTCAGACAGTTTTCAGCCCGACATGGTCTGGAAGGGAGATTGTCAAACAACAATAAAACTGTTCTGAAGGAACAATTCCTAACATTTGCTGATGCAAACTCCTATCCAACAGGTCGTCATGAAGAACACAAGGGTCCTTTGTTCTACTTTTTACCAGTATTTACCCGATTGTCTATTCCCAGGATTTCAGAGAATAACTATGACACTAAACTGAAGCATTCTTTCATTGGTGTCTTCAACTCCAATCAGCAACAGCTTGGAAGAGAAACTGTAAGTAGCAGTGCAGCAGAGGGCTGGTTATCTCAGTACAGAAGCCGTCATTCAATTCACCCACACAAATCAGACTACTGCAATACTTGCAAAGAGGTCAGCAAAGAAATCTGTACTAAATCCACAATAGTACAGAGAATGACAGAGTGTGGTGATACTGATGAGGGAGAATTACTGAGGATAAAAACAACCATAGACAGTCTAAAGTTGCATATAGCAGAACATAAAGAAAAGGCAACTATAGCACAGCACTTCTATAAACAGTCTTGCAATACAGCATGGCAAAGTCAGCAAATGATTGAAGATTTGGAAAGTAAAGATGTAAGAACTGATGAGGAAGAAATAACACTCCTTGAAGAGAAAACAAATTATGTTGCTTGCTTTAGCATTGACTACAAAATGGTTGTCACTGTACCACAATGGCATTTGACACCACAACCAGCCATATCATATTACAAGATGAAGCTTTGTGTTGATGAAGCAGTCATTGTTCATCATAATTTTGGCAAGGCATATTCCTACATATTTGATGAAAGGTGTGGACCAAAAAATAGCAACCACACATTATCAATTTTAGACAAGCACATGAGGAGTTTGGATCTATCCTGGACAACAAAGGCCATGGTATTCATGGATAATGCTCCAAGTACTAACAAAAACACATGGCTAGTTTGCTGGATTAAAGAAATGATGGAAAGGTTAGTCAGTTTGATATCATGTATTTGTACACACTAATTGTCTTGTTCAATAAACTAAACTGATACATGAAATTAATATCAAAATGTATTCAGTATTGATGATTTTAGTGCACATTTATCAATGTTCAACTATGCATGTTTGTAACACCATAGCATTTACTTTCTTTATTTTCAGACATGAAACTCTGCAGTATATCAGAATCTGTTTTTTGCTTGCTGGACATTCAAAGTTTATGCCTGACTGGATATTTGCATGCATGTCATCATCAATGAAGAAATGTGATATCTTCAATACCCATGACATTGAAACTGTGGCATCAACATACAGTGAAGCAAAGGTATTGTTTACTAGTATATGTATCATTGTTATTTTGTTTTTAACACATGACATTGGCACAGTAAGTCTGAAATAGCTGTAAATGGACTAGCCCAGAGACTTCTGTTGGTGTTATTATAATAGCTATCTACACTAAACCAATTCACATGCACATTGAAGCACAGGGATGTGTTTTGAAATTACTATCAACAGCACTGTTAAAATCCAAGTCAAGCTCACATTAGTTCAGGCACTTGTTATACACCATCTTGCCACATATGTGGTGATGATTGCATCATTTAGGATCCATTTAGCTCAAGCAGAGCAGTTGGTAGTAATTTCAAATTCAAAATACATTTTATTTATTTTAAGTACATATGCCTTTGCTTCGTGTAGGGATATACCATAGTAACACAAAGACATCTCTGGGATATACCTGGCCTAACGATGACAATTACATGATTATCTTCTCTGTCTGAAGATTATATGGGAACTAAATCAAAAGCTAGGTTTCATGAAAGATTGAGTTACAGCTTTAAGTGATCTATTCTAAGACATTAGGGTAGTGTTCTCATTGATATAACAGTGCTCTTTAAAGTAGAAATTATGATAAAACAATCTTAAGGAAAATAGATTTGAGCTTTATCATTTTATGATTGAATTTGTATACTTTTGTTATCGTTATTGAGTAGATCCTTTCTGAGACTGACTTTGCTGACTGGCGTACATCATTACGGTTCCACTATGGTAGCTTAGTGGTTCATGGTATTGGTAGCTATCACGATATCATGGGAGAAAGACAAGATGGTGCAGTTGTTGTCTTGGCAAGAGATAACTTAGACAGTGGTCCATGGAAGAATATAACACCACAGGTAATATACTGGCACTTTAGTGTATTATGGTTTATATCTCTATTACAATTCTTTACTTTATGTACAGTACCAGCTTTACATTCATTTTACATTTATGTGATGTTTACAAGAATAGAATTTTATTTTAGAATGACATGTACTTCATAATTAAAAATATCTTAATTCATTTTGTAGATGACAATTGAGGGGACAGCCTACCCATCTGAAAACATCACACCAAGAGCTCTTAAACCTGAAAAGGTAAAACAACTTCATGAAATGTATGATCGTTTCATTCCTGATGATAAAAGGCTTGACTTCCTTCCAGCACCAGTTCACATTTATATAATACCCCCTGCAACTGAAACACAACAGCAACAAGATCCATCAGCAGCATTAGGCAAGCAACACATGGATGCTCTAAAGATGGCAAGAAGAAAGAAATAGTTCATTTTAATTTCACCTGATATTGTGTTTCCCTGAAAGAGTGGAAGAAAATATCTTTTTGAAGCTTTGATACAACTGAAACGCTTAAAGTGTGTTCTCGTCAATTGTAATAAGTGATACTATATTGTAATTTACCATTTTAAAAATCATTAGATTTCAGTCATTTTGTCTAAGTCATCCAAGCTACATGAATAAGGACCTCACCTGGTAGGATAGAGATTTTAATGTGAAGGATTTAATCCTGACTGTTGTCAGTGGTAGAATGGATTATGTGCTCTCAGAGGAGTTGAAGAAGTACAATCGTTGTCCCATAACATGTCTCTGTGCTAGGGGTATACATGGTTATACCATAATATGTCTCTGCTAGGGGTATAAATGGTTGTACCATAACATGTCTCTGTGCTAGGTGTATAAGTGGTTATACCATAACTTGTCTCTGCTAGGGGTATAAGTGGTTATACCATAACATGTCTCTGTGCTAGGTGTATAAGTGGTTGTACCATGACATGTCTCTGTGCTAGGTGTATAAGTGGTTGTCTCATAACATGTCTCTGTGCTAGGGGTATACATGGTTATACCATAATATGTCTCTGCTAGGGGTATAAATGGTTGTACCATAACATGTCTCTGTGCTAGGTGTATAAGTGGTTATACCATAAATTGTCTCTGCTAGGGGTATAAGTGGTTATACCATAACATGTCTCTGTGCTAGGTGTATAAGTGGTTGTACCATGACATGTCTCTGTGCTAGGTGTATAAGTGGTTGTACCATGACATGTCTCTGTGCTAGGTGTATAAGTGGTTGTCCCATAACATGTCTCTGTGCTAGGGGTATACATGGTTATACCATAATATGTCTCTGCTAGGGGTATAAATGGTTGTACCATAACATGTCTCTGTGCTAGGTGTATAAGTGGTTATACCATAACTTGTCTCTGCTAGGGGTATAAGTGGTTATACCATAACATGTCTCTGTGCTAGGTGTATAAGTGGTTGTACCATGACATGTCTCTGTGCTAGGTGTATAAGTGGTTGTACCATAACATGTCTCTGTGCTAGGTGTATAAGTGGTTGTACCATGACATGTCTCTGTGAGGGGTATAAGTGGTTATACCATAACATGTCTCTGTGCTAGGTGTATAAATGGTTATACCATAACATGTCTCTGTGCTAGGGGTATAAGTGGTTGTACCATGACATG
Source organism: Glandiceps talaboti (assembly GCF_964340395.1). Taxonomy (NCBI): domain Eukaryota; kingdom Metazoa; phylum Hemichordata; class Enteropneusta; family Spengelidae; genus Glandiceps; species Glandiceps talaboti. Next base: position 9,689,317 of record NC_135552.1, read on the forward strand.
TCTCTGTGAGGGGTATAAATGGTTGTACCATGCCATGTCTCTGCTAGGGGTATAAGTGGTTATACCACAACTTGTCTCTGCTAGGGGTATAAGAGGTTGTACCATAACAAGTCTCTGGTACATGTAGGGATAATAATTATACAGTGCTTTGAGCACTACTTTAATAATACCAAATGGTATATGTGTGTGTAATATTGCTAGTATTGCTGTTATCATTATTATGGTAACTGAAATCGAAAAATGTACAATACAAAATTAATTTATTGAATTCATGTCAATATGTATGATATATATGTACATGTAACTATAAATAAAAGAAGTACTTTCAAATTTTAACATTCTGTGTTATAATAGTATCCCGTGTATGTACGTAGTTGTGTGTAGAGGAAGGGATGTGCAGGTGTGTTTCACATGTTTCCCAGTGTCAGATTTGTTGTTTCCTGTTACCATGGTAACATTCCTTGTAACCATGACGACCATAATGTCTTGTATAGTAACCTTAACCACATTTTGTATGGTAACCATGACCATTTTTGAGCAGTGCCAATCAAAATTGATAGTTATTATAATAGTTGACAGGCCACTTCAGCTGTTTACAATGGTTCCATGCATATGTGTGTTTGTTGCCAATTTACTCCAATTTCTTGTTTGATTTCGGATGTCAAATTTCATCAACAAACAATATAGGTGTCCTACTTCGAAATTGTGAAGAAAACCCAAAAAGTGATTTTTCAACATAATATCTGATTTCTACTTGTGGGTGACCCATATGGTTTCTGCGGATTGCACCTGTCAGTTGAATGTTCCCCATTCTCACGTTTCAAAGTTCATTCCTTTGTTCATCAGTTTCCTAGATCCTGTTATGGATTTTTCAGAGGTATTACTATTAAGTATACACTCTAGCACAAACAAGTTTTATGTCCTGATGTTCTTCTAAGTTCTGCCCATCTATAGTTAGTCTTGGACTTAAAGCCCCACTTTGGATTAGGATCAAAAATTAGTTGTGAAATACGGTTGTTTGGCAGAGATATGGAAACAAAAGAATGATCTCATGTTAGTAATCCTTATATCTCTAATGCGATGACTGGGACTGAAACGTAGTCCTTTAAAGATGTTTTTTATGATGGCTCTTTGAATGTGCAAAGCGTATACCCACAAGTCGTCTCCTGCTAAAAGTTAATTCATGCAAAGAACAGTTGTAAAAATTTAACTGTTAAATATACCTGTTCTAGATAATCTGGCTGGCTGTCAGTATTATTTGTTAATGAACTGTTATTTACACCAGTCTTGACCGACTTTCTTGTTGTAGTTGCGTCGATAACATGGTCTACAGCAGTAACTATGATATACGCCGTTTGCTCTATTTTTTCACCACTAGTTTCACCCATCGACTGTTCTTTCAGATATCCAGCCATTCCTTTCAACATGGTACTTGCCGAATCCTAAATATAACACAATTCATTCAACTTGATGTGTCACATGAAAAAGCATCATCAATAACTACATGTACATACAAACTCACACTAAGGACAAAAGGTAGGCTATTGTGACGTGTTAACGTTGTTCCAGCTTTCCTGAACAAACCACTACATAAATATGTCTCTACTAACTGTAACTAATAGCACATCATTCTGATGGATTCTTATTTTGAAGTTGTCAACCATGTAAACCAGTATATGCATGCACACAAAAAGAATCGGTCATTTCTAATTCAATTGTTACAATTTGTTTCTTGTGTCATTGGATTTTTATATATTCAGAAGCATGTAATCGTATTTTTCTTTTCAATACCTGTGCCGCGAGAGTGACTTCATCCTTCTGTTGCGTTAACTCAGATATTGTAGATGATTGGACTTTCACGTCAGTCAGACTATTTAACAGGTTTTCTCGTACCTTGAATAACGAATGGAAGATTAAAAGAACATTAGATGTAATTGAGTATGTGTATTTGTTGTTTTCTAGCTCATTGCACCACCTACTATGGTTAGTCTGGTCATTCTGAAACGGATGGACAAGGCATAAAACTGAGATTGTGACAGGCCCAGTAAATGTAATCAATGTTTGTATTATATTCATCATCTACCACATTTGTCGGTCATTCAATATGACGATTCATGTGATGGTAGTGTTGCAAATGGCCAAACAGAATACTATGTAGGTTCGTATCTATGTTCATACTTAGTAATAAGTTCATCTCTCTCTCTCTCTCTCTCTCTCTCTCTCTCTCTCTCTCTCTCTCTCTCTCTCTCTCTCTCTCTCTCTCTCTCTCTCTCTCTCTCTCTCTCTCTCTCTCTCTCTCTCTCTCTCTCTCTCTCTCTCTCTCTCTCTCTCTCTCTCTCTCTCGTGTGACCGGCTTAGAAATACTGGCCTTCATAAACTACAGCACCATGGAAATATATACAGTGCCATCGGAACCATGGAAATATATACAGTGCCATCGGAAGATATCTTAGAAAGGGTTATATTTTTTCAAAGTTTGTGACGTAACGTGTCCAGAATAGACAAGACACATGATATTTGTGGTCCCTCTCCGTAATGTGCATGTGTCATTATATACTGAACGTATCCAACATCTAACACACCTCAGTTCTTGTTTTCTTGGCCTGTTCTAACTCTTCCTCGGGGCTTTCGCTGACGTCACTAGTTTTTTCAGCAGACGAATCGACAGAATCGGGTGGGCTAGCTACTTTTTCTGCTTCAGCATTGAGCAAAGAACCTATCGTATTGATGAACTGGGAGGTTGTCTGCAAGTCACCCTTTTCAAGAATCTCGTTCAATTTTGATTTTTCTCCGGTGGTAAGTGAAAGTACTGTGTCTTCCATACTAGCGCCTCCTGTTGTTGTTTGCTGTGGTTCGGTCACCTAGAGATACAACACAGTACAACTCTATTTACTGACCATGAAAGTGGAAAATTAGAGGAAGACCTTCCTTCTTGAACTCGAGGATAAGGCCAACTGATATTTATTTATGAAATGTACTGAGCGAGTACTCAAAACAGGTACACATAAATTTCTACGGTGCTCAGAATATGAGTTAGAATCTTCAAAATCACCACCCTTTCCTCGATTTGTATGCATTGTTATAATGATATCACTTCCTAATATTTGTGTTCATTCAGTCAGTAAATACCCATGACATAAAGGTAATTAGTTCTACTCCTCTCCTATTTGTATCGACAAGGTCCCTTACAGCATACATATACACACATCCTCGACTGGATGAAGACACATTTCCGGTACTAACATTAAGAGTTTGTCAAGCATTGATACTTCCTTCCTATACAACAGTAGCACTATACTCACGGTTACATATGTAAACACCTCTGTAGTGGCACCGAAGGAATCTGCCACCCTTACTCTGATGTCTACTCGGAAATCCTTGCTTGCATCACCCACTGGAAGTAGTATGCCAGAAACTGAAGAGTCTAACCCGTAATAGAGCAGTGAGCCTACAAACCAGGTATAACAAGATACATTAGTGGTTGTCAGTGCCTAATAAACTAAAATGCAGTTTGCAAATAGTTTACAGAACAAAATCGTCTTCATAAACAACAAAACAAACGAAACGAAACAAAACAAAACAAAGTAAAACAAAACAGCACAGCACAGAACCGAACCAAACCGAACATGGCCGAACTAAACCAAACTAAAGTAAACTATAGTTAGTACAAAACAATGTACTACACTCCAATGAAATCTTGTGTCATAACAAAATAACCAGTTGATCAACAAGTTATCAGAAGTATAGATCGTAAAAGGAAATTCATGATATTAATACCTGATGATGTATCTTTGGCAGTGTTGACACCTGCATTATTATCATCAGTTTCTGTTATGACACTGAACTCATAGATGAATGGAGTGTCCGAGTCTTGAAAATCAGTGCAGTTGATGGTGAACATGGTTTCTAAGACAGTCCCTACGTCTGGAGTCACTTCACACCAACCTGTCGTAGGCGGATCATTTATGTGAAATGTATACTCGGAGAATGATGAGCTTCCACTCCAACTTTCGACTGATATCGAATATAAAATATATGCATATATCGATTAGACTTAACTGTATCTTTTAAGTTGGGGTCGTTCATTTCTAGTAATGTTATCATAAAAGTATAGATTTGTATAGCAATAAGAAATTATTGACAAGCGTCGACCCACGTTTACGAGTACTTTTAAACATGGAGAAAAATACAAGTGTTCCTGTTCACTTCAAACTTCAGTTTTGAAGTTACATGACAGATGGAAACATCTTACGTTTTTTTATGATGGCAGATCTAGAGAAAGTAAAACATGTCGATACATTCACCCAAAATTAATGAATAAGGAATAACACCCCTTTTTCATTCTCTCCGCTTACCTAGTAGTCTAATCGTATAACCCTCTGGGGCAGGCCCTGAAAACGTGTCACCTTTCACCATAAGATAGGCATTCTTCCTTCCCGTTGTTGTGTCATTCTTCCAGTCAATATCCTGCATTTTATTACCCTCTCTCTTTAGGAATTGCCAATAGAACTTTGGTCTAGTAAGTAATGTGCAATCCATACACTTCCCTGACAGGATGATTCTTTCTGATGGGTTTAGTCGAGTACCACAGTTTGTTAAACATCTGTAGAAACATTTTTAAAAATGCGTTTATTCAATAATTACAACAGTAAGATGTATCTCCAACATTAATCATTTGCAGTTGAAATTGTAGGCTAAGAAGACAACAAGTAAGTCCCATCTCTTTTTCCCGGTATCTTCACATTTGTGTTTGTTTTTTTCTTAATGCTGAATTTGTTTGTCGAAGTATGCTCTCATAGCCCAAATTCACTCGAAAAATTATCTAAAGAACCCAAGCTAAATAAATCAACTTTGATGTTTTGTTAATATATTCAAGCGTCGCATTCATACACATACAAGGCACCACAATTCAAAACGTTCCTTCTGATTAGTACATCAATATCGACTAATTTCTTAAACTTATTTATCCTCAGCTTAAACATAAACTTTTCCAAACTTGAAAGAGTATCTTATGTTTTTAGAGGAACCACATAGCAGGAACGACCACCCTCTTAAGCCTCTGCTCTGGCTACTGAGAATGGGGTCAGGGGCATCTAGACAGCGGTATTTGTCGTGTATCGTCATTTTGTGAACTCATCAGACTTTTTGCCAAATGCGAATGACTGGATGAGTATGTACATGGGTGTTCGATGTAGATCACTTTGAAAGTTGTGACGACTATTCTGGCAAAATAATGTATTCAAATTACCTTAAACTAATAACCGGTGGAACACCAGGTGAAACAGTGACAGTCTGTTCTTTGAATACGTCCTGTCTACCTGCTTTAGATAACAGTAATCGGAAGACGTATGTTCGGTTTCCTCGTAGTATACCCTGATCTAGCTGGAACACTACCGAGCCATTGGCATCATGAAGATACATGCCATCACCAAGGCAACCACCTGTAAGTATTTTTTAAGATACATGATGTAAATGTACTCAGTTATTTCAATATAGTTCTACAATATCAGAATTGTCCTTGGTGATTATAGTTGCACACAAAAGTTACTGCAATCTATCGGGACATCATTTCCATGCAACGTTCAGTGATAGGCTTAGTTTGTATCACGTGGTATAGACTAGTGACCCCAATTTACACAGATTGGGCACTAGTTGTATTCTGTTTTCCATAGGGCACCTATATTCATGTAGCATGGAATTCCTATGGGTGATTTGCTTGACGATGGAAAGAATATGTGCCCTCAAGTGTGATGTATTATAAAACACTTACTGCCTAAGATCATTCGGTCAACAGTAGACATCATATTACCCCCTCATGTTGTAAAAGTGTAGGAACTTTTTCCCGAGGCTGCGAGTCGAGTGATCGAAATAGTTGTTGCATGACAACCTTCAGGGTAATAGACGTATACGAACTGCACCATCATAGACAGCCAAGCGATATATTAACGCATGAGTGTAAGTAGCTCAATCATTATAAGCTGCGTACACTGCTCTTAAAGAATGAATTAATGATTCATCAACTTCGTTTATCAAGACACTCGATTGCGAAAAAAAACATGCCATTTCAAAGAAATTTTCAAAAGTTTTATGTTGTGTACAACATCCTTTACCTTGTTCACTGAGCTCCTCGGGTACAAGTGGATCAGGGAACGTTTCGTTCATTTGACGACAAAACCACTGAAACCAAATACCTGGCAGTGGGTCCTCGTTATCTCGATCTCTAGACTGAGAACCATCCAATATTAATGTCTGATTCCAACCTGTAAAAATACACAAGAGATAGCGACCTTGCATAATAATTCGTAATTTGGACACGATATGTATTTTGTGTTTTTTAAACAGCATTGTCTCTGAGTATGTCACACACGCACGAAGTATGATAAGCTGTTAGAATTACAGGGTGGGAGTGGAGTGGAGGGGTGGAGACAATTGAAGTCATGATGAAACAAATGAAGATTTAAGGACTTAAGAGGGCGTCCACATATTTTGATATTTGAGAAGGTTTTTTTTATGGAAATAAGGGAAATGTTCTTGTTACATGCATTGGTACGCCATGCGAATTATCAGATAAATTATTGTGGAAAGTAAGAATAATGTTTTCATAAGTTTCCCAAACAAACAAACAAACAAACAGGCAGAGAAACAAACAGACAGACAGACAGACAGACAGACAGACAGACAGACAGACAGACAGACAAAGTAACTAACTAACTTTACCGAGTAACTTCAGTATTTTAGTCTTGTAAGTACTCATAGAGGAAAGGATGTGTATATTTCACCTGTTCCAAAACTACCTGCACTATTTTCAAATCGATTCTCAACCAGAAATTTGTCGGTGGTTGTGATTATAACTGTCACAGATAACCGCATCTACCGAGTCTATAGTTATTGTTCCTACCTGAAGTCCTTGCTGACCCACCAGTTATCACTGGTTCCAATTCCGATTCTGTTATGTAAATACTACCCTGTTTTGTTCCATATGTTATATCATCTATGGCATTGATCACCCCTGCTGTCAGTTTAATAATGTATACTCCATACCCAAATGTGTATTGTGGAATGAACAGTTGTGCCAATGTGGTATCAACTGTTTCAGGAAGGTTAAATGGCTTAGCAATGCTGCCTCCGGAATCCTGCTGCACCAAATGATATATTTGCCACTTGAACGCAATTCCCTTGCCTTGTTCACAATCAACAATTACGCTACTCCTAATAGTTATAGACTTGTAACGGTAATACGTTGGTGTTGAGGAAAGACTTCCCGTATTCAGAAGTTCAATGTTTGGAAGAGGACAGCGCTCAGGTTTGATTTGCACAATCGTGGTAGCAAGTGCCATAGAAATGAGAGTTTTACCAATTACCGTAACTGTATATATTCCACTGTTTGCGTACCTATGGAATAATCTTACTCGACGGTAAAGAGTATAATCGAAGTCAAAGTAGATGTCATACAGGGATAAATCAGGATCGTTGGTCGGCCATGAGAAATAACGGGGACTACCTCCATCACCGTAATCAATGCTATATAGTGCCTTGTGTCCTGGGTATAGTGCAAAAAGCAGGAGAACCACTTCAATATTCGGCTGTTCTGGTCCAGTATTTAGCAAAAATAATCCCGTTATTGGAGTTTCGATTATCACTGAGTCTGTCGCTGTCATGCCTCCAAAATTGTTACTTCCAGTGATTGATATATTGTGGTCACCGACCATGTCGAACTTTACGATGAAAGGGGGTGTTACATCTACGCTTGATGAAGAGCATATGTTGTCGGTGCACACGACAAACTCATCTGAGGGTATTCCAGTAACATTACAAAATACAGAAATTACTACGTTGGCTAAGAAAGGTGGTTCCTCCAAATATCCAATTGATGCAACGTCGGAAGCTGATAAAATCAAAAAAAGTAACAAAAAAAAATGGACGAAACTGTAAAATCATTAGAATGCCGATGTATTCATTCTATATACATTGTAATATATGAACAAGTCAGTGATTTTATACTTGATAGATAACAGATACAAATCAAAAGTAAATAGTAAACGTGTTGCTGAACACACACGTACATGCTGAAATCAAAGATCATAGAAATCGTTTGTTTTTAGATTTTTTGAGCTGATTATGAAAAGGAAAGTTGCTTAAGATGTTTGTGTATCAAAACGCTAACATGTAGCAACATTAAGATTTTTGTAGGCAAAGTTTTGTTTCAACTTAATTGGTTTCCATTTATATTCAAATATTCATACCTTGTCTGAATCCTATGATTTCTATGGTAACGGGTTTCGCTATTTCTAGTCCATCTGAATACGTATACGATTCATATAAATTCCAAACGACCATGGTAAAGTTGAAGTATCCTTCAGGTGGGTTGTCATAGGTTACGTTAAACCACGTGTCATTGTAAGTAGACGGCGTTGGTACTTGATCTACAGTATCTGTTCATGAAGAGATGATAGCATAAAAGAATCAATGGGAATCACACATTTGGGAATTACTGCAATTTTTGGTTCTATATTCCATGCGACGAGTTGCTGTGCTTTACCATAGTGGTCTGAGCCATAACACCCAAACATAATAATAAGTTTATTCACCAATATAATAATAATAAAAATTAACCTTAAAAAGATACACATACAGAATAAATGGCAAAAGGGGTCAAGAAATAGCAAAGCTAATAAAGCTTGTATCCCCTTAGTGACTAACAAGATGTTCAAGATTGCCATAGAAACTATAACAAATACGAAACATAACAAAATGACAAGGTACAACATCCCTGTCTATTCTCGCAAGCCACACATTTCTACTGACGCAAAGACATATGAAGCAATCCGTAATATAAAAGTGCGTGGATGGATGGATGGATGGATGGATAGATAGATCGATAGCTATAACTGCCCTATTTAAAGAGGATTATGGCTAATCTATGCAAATGCGGGAAATTCAAACTGCTGTACAGAGCACTAGCTTCTGGGTCTTGTTTTCAGCATTTTTTCTGTGCTTCGAGAAACACACAAGACATGTATCATGTACAAATTGTTTGTGAATATCGTAGGATGGTAACTTGATACACAAATTAGTTGAAAATCAGTCTGTTTGTTTCATAGAATGAAAAAACCTCTCCAAATGATGAGACAATTCCCCTGCAAACAGCTGCTTTGATTGTGTGTCATTCAGGATTATTCAAATATGCGGCATTTGCATGTGAAAAACCCAGACATAGGGAATGTTTATATTTTGGTGATTATTTGCCAGCTAGTCATCACAAGTTCTCCACCTCCAAACATACAGTCATATGCAAAAATGGTCCCAGGCGCCGCCAGTTGCATATTTAAAACAAAAACCATACTTACACAGCGTCCCATCACTGAATGCCACTTTTCTAAATGTTGTCGGTGCATCGATGTTCAGTAGTAACTGACAAGTTATCACTAGTTGGACGTTTGAATTGTCATTGTGATGCTCGTAATAAAACTTGAGTCGCTTGTCCAATGAGGAATGGAATATTAGTGATGTCCCATTATTATAATTAACTTCCTGATACGTTATGTCATCCAGCGATGAACTATTGGTACTCATCGCATATGCACCTCCTTTCAACATAAGACCAATGCCAGGATCCTTCCCTAAAGTTAAAATCAGACAAACATGCTGTAAGTTTTAAAAAGAACTACTCATGAAAGTTTATGACAATTATCTAAGCAGTGATTGTTAAAAATGTAACATTGTGGAGCAGTTGGCAACTTACAGGCTTCATGAATTGTTTGTACCACTGTAGTTCCCGATGAACCTTCGAAGTAGTCACTTTGGTTGACCCATGTTGGTGGTTGGAGAGTCCACAAATCTTCTTCATAGTCGATATACCCAGCTCTAGCCGTTCCTTGCAAATACTGAATGTGATGCTTCTGTTTAGCGTATACTGCGAAGTTCCATTCCACGATAGACACAACTGATCTGTCATACTGTATTTTCACCTCAAATGGAACGCCAAACAACATGTAGGGTGGCAAAATAAACTCTAGGACTGGGGACGGAGAGAGAGAGAGAGAGCAAGCGAGCGAGCGGGCGGGGAGAGAGAGAGAGAGAGAGAGAGAGAGAGAGAGAGAGAGAGAGAGAGAGAGAGAGAGAGAGAGAGAGAGAGAGAGAGAGAGAGAGAGAGAGAGAGAGGGGGGGGGGAGAGAGAACAATTGATAAATATATCTTTAGTTATATGACAAATTTACATAAAGTAATATTTTTTTTTAATTCTCGAAATATCCACTTCTATGTACTATTCATGATAACGTGGTAGAGTTTAAATAGCACATGTTGTTGTAAGTCTAATGGCTCGTAGTTACAAGGCCCCTAAGCTTATTCGTATTTTCCTTGGCTGAACGAAAGGACATGTTTGGGAATAGCACATGATTATTCGTTTGTGAAAATATATCTGAATAACAAAATCATTGATTTAAAATATAATTATTTACACCTTAAGTGGTACGTAGTTTTGTGTAACATTTTTTTCAAAGTCAGGTCAGTTTCACCGAACTTTACAAAACACTTCAATATTTGTACTCTATTGTATTAGGCTGGAATGTCTCCCATAAGGACAATACAATGAGTCTTTTCACATTTTTAAAAAAAAGGGCTAACTGAAAACAATTGTGTGGAGTATCTAGTTCAGGTAATTAGGTTTTCCAAATGGTCTCTGTGTCATTTGTTTCTTCTCATCAGATGTATACCATTACAGATTGGAAACACAGTTTAATTGTTGATGTCAGTTTCCACCTCCACTATTTCTTGTGAGACCTTCCACAATTGTCGCTATTTCCCCCCCAAAAAAATTATGGTCTGTGAAATACTAGGTGGGGCCCGGTAACCGGACCCAAACGATGTTTTTTTAGGACAAAAACCTATTGTATTGTGAGGTTGATGTGGGAAAAAAACTTCTACATGTTGTATCCATCTTGCAAACAGCACTGGTAGTTGTTAGTTATAGTGGTTTTGGCATATCTTGTAATATCTTACTTATGTTCGCTGGTGTCAAAGGAATTTTACAACATCTTATTTACCAATTATAACTTCATATAATATCCCAAATTTGGAGGTTATTCTATAATCGATGATTTATCATCCGATCGTGGTAAGTCATTTCTGCGCACAAATATTTTTTAAAATGTAAGTGACAGCAATGATACCTCATTTATGTGAATCTATTTTCAAATTTCGAAACAAATGCCTCGAACTCCTCTGAATGTTTGGGTCGACAGAAATTTATATTAGTATGATAGAATTCCCATTTGCGATAATACATGTGTTAAAGGAATCTTTCAGAGTAGTTGTTTTGTCATGAACAGAGACACCGTACCGAATGAGTCAAAATAAAGATTGCGTTAATTATTATATAATATCATATAATAATATTTTTAAAAAGAATAAAGTGTATGAATATTAACCACCCAACCTGGGGTACTTTTATGCTGAGTTAAAAAAAGTGGTCATTTTACTAACATCCATTGCCATGGTAACAAAAATCATCGTAATATGTGGATCATTTTTCCATATAAATCAGTAAAAAGATTTCCTTGTTTTTGGCATGTATGAGATGGGGCTATCTGTTGTAACACAAATTGTCTGAAAAAGGAAAGCTGTTTCCATGGAAATAGGGTAACCTCAAAAAATGTTTTTTGGTTAAATACATATCCATAGTGATGACGACTCTGCAAATTTTAAAGGACATATCCGCTTTGTTATGTACTAAATTATACTAAAATTCAAGTATGCATTCTTTTGATATATCCTTATTACCGAAAATCATTAATCATGCAAATTAGATATTTACACTGTTATGGCACATCAACAAACTTTATAGGGTGTATAAACTTTGTTATGTTTAATGTATGAAATTGAAGTATGCAGTCTTAAGATATAGCTTAATTACCGAAAAGCATTAATTATGCAAATTATTCATTAACACTGTAAGGTGAATCAACTAACTTTACAGGACATACACAGTTTTGTTATGGTTAATGTATCTACTGAATTGAATTGAAATTGAAGTATGCAGTCATAAGATATAGCCTAATTACCAGGAATCATTAATTATGAAAATTATTCTTTAACACTGAAAGGTACATCAGCAAGCTTTACAGGACATATGCGATTGTTATGGTTAATGTGTGTACTGAATTATATTGAAATTGAAGTATGTATTCTTAAGATATAGTCTAATTACCAAAAATAATTAATTATGCAAATTATTCATTAGCACTACCCTTACATTTTATAGGACTAATGTATGTTGTTATGTTTAACGAATATACTAAATTATATTGAAATTGAAGTATGCAGTCTTAAGATATTTTTAGTTGATTTCATTGTGATATATGAACAAGTCAGTGATTTTATACTTGATAACAAATACAAATCAAAAATAAATAGTAAACATGTTGCTGAACACACACGTACATGCTGAAATCAAAGATCATAGAAATCGTTTGTTTTTAGATTTTTTGAGCCGAATATGAAAAGGAAAGTTGCTTAAGATGTTTGTGTATCAAAACGCTAACATGTAGCAACATTAAAATTTTTGTAGGCAAAGTTTTGTTTCAACTTAATTGGTTTCCATTTATATTCAAATATTCATACCTATTTCTATGGTAATGGGTTTCGCTATTTCTAGTCCATCTGAATACGTATACGATTCATATAAATTCCAAACGACCATGGTAAAGTTGAAGTATCCTTCAGGTGGGTTGTCATAGGTTACGTTAAACCACGTGTCATTGTAAGTAGACGGCGTTGGTACTTGATCTACAGTATCTGTTCATGAAGAGATGATAGCATAAAAGAATCAATGGGAATCACACATTTGGGAATTACTGCAATTTTTTGGTTCTATATTCCACGCGACGAGTTGCTGTGCTTTACCATAGTGGTCTGAGCCATAACACCCAAACATAATAATAAGTTTATTCACCAATATAATAATAATAAAAATTAACCTTAAAAAGATACACATACAGAATAAATGGCAAAAGGGGTCAAGAAATAGCAAAGCTAATAAAGCTTGTATCCCCTTAGTGACTAACAAGCACACTCGTACTTGTAGGTGTATATATTCGATGTTCAAGATTGCCATAGAAACTATAACAAATACGAAACATAACAAAATGACAAGGTACAACATCCCTGTCTATTCTCGCAAGCCACACATTTCTACTGACGCAAAGACATATGAAGCACTCCGTAATATATTAAAGTGCGTGGATGGATGGATGGATAGATAGATCGATAGCTATAACTGCCCTATATAAAGAGGATTATGGCTAATCTATGCAAATGCGGGAAATTCAAACTGCTGTACAGAGCACTAGCTTCTGGGTCTTGTTTTCAGCATTTTTTCTGTGCTTCGAGAAACACACAAGACATGTATCATGTACAAATTGTTTGTGAATATCGTAGGATGGTAACTTGATACACAAATTAGTTGAAAATCAGTCTGTTTGTTTCATAGAATGAAAAAACCTCTCCAAATGATGAGACAATTCCCCTGCAAACAGCTGCTTTGATTGTTTGTCATTCAGGATTATTCAAATATGCGGCATTTGCATGTGAAAAACCCAGACATAGGGAATGTTTATATTTTGGTGATTATTTGCCAGCTAGTCATCACAAGTTCTCCACCTCCAAACATACAGTCATATGCAAAAATGGTCCCAGGCGCCGCCAGTTGCATGTTTAAAACAAAAACCATACTTACACAGCGTCCCATCACTGAATGCCACTTTTCTAAATGTTGTCGGTGCATCGGTGTTCAGTAGTAACTGACAAGTTATCACTAGTTGGACGTTTGAATTGTCATTGTGATGCTCGTAATAAAACTTGAGTCGCTTGTCCAATGAGGAATGGAATATTAGTGATGTCCCATTATTATAATTAACTTCCTGATACGTTATGTCATCCAGCGATGAACTATTGGTACTCATCGCATATGCACCTCCTTTCAACATAAGACCAATGCCAGGATCCTTCCCTAAAGTTAAAATCAGACAAACATGCTGTAAGTTTTAAAAAGAACTACTCATGAAAGTTTATGACAATTATCTAAGCAGTGATTGTTAAAAATGTAACATTGTGGAGCAGTTGGCAACTTACAGGCTTCATGAATTGTTTGTACCACTGTAGTTCCCGATGAACCTTCGAAGTAGTCACTTTGGTTGACCCATGTTGGTGGTTGGAGAGTCCACAAATCTTCTTCATAGTCGATATACCCAGCTCTAGCCGTTCCTTGCAAATACTGAATGTGATGCTTCTGTTTAGCGTATACTGCGAAGTTCCATTCCACGATAGACACAACTGATCTGTCATACTGTATTTTCACCTCAAATGGAACGCCAAACAACATGTAGGGTGGCAAAATAAACTCTAGGACTGGGGACGGAGAGAGAGAGAGAGCAAGCGAGCGAGCGGGCGGAGAGAGAGAGAGAGAGAGAGAGAGAGAGAGAGAGAGAGAGAGAGAGAGAGAGAGAGAGAGAGAGAGAGAGAGAGAGAGAGAGAGAGAGAGAGAGAACAATTGATAAATATATCTTTAGTTATATGACAAATTTACATAAAGTAATAGTTTTTTTTAATTCTCTAAATATCCACTTCTATGTACTATTCATGAAAACGTGGTAAAGTTTAAGTAGCACATATTGTTGTAAGTCTAATGGCTCGTAGTTACAAGGCCCCTAAGCTTATTCGTATTTTCCTTGGCTGAACGAAAGGACATGTTTGGGAATAGCACATGATTATTCGTTTGTAAAAATATATCTGAATAACAAAATCATTGATTTAAAATATAATTATTTACACCTTAAGTGGTATGTAGTTTTTGTTTTTGGTATGTAACATTTTTTTCAATGTCATGTCATGATCAGTTTCACCGAACTTTACAAAACACTTCAATACTTGTACTCGATTGTATTAGGCTGGAATGTCTCCCATAAGGACAATACAATGAGTCTTTTTACATTTTTTTTAAAAAAAAAGGGCTAACTGAAAACAATTGTGTGGAGTATCTAGTTCAGGTAATTAGGTTTTCCAAATGGTCTCTGTGTCATTTGTTTCTTCTCATCAGATGTATAGCCATTACAGATTGGAAACACAGTTTAATTGTTGATGTCAGTTTCCACCTCCACTATTTCTTGTGAGACCTTCCACAATTGTCGCTATTTTTCCCCCAAAAAAATTTATGATCTGCGAAATACTAGGTGGGGCCCGGTAACCGGACCCAAACGATGTTTTTTTTAGGACAAAAACTTATTGTATTATGAGGTTGATGTGGGAAAAATGCTTCTACATGTTGTATCCATCCTGCAAACAGCATTGGTAGTTAGTTGTTAGTTATAGTGGTTTTGGCATATCTTGTAATATCTTACTTATGTTCGCTGGTGTCAAAGGAATTTTACAACATCTTATTTACCAATTATAACTTCATATAATATCCCAAATTTGGAGGTTATTCTATAATCGATGATTTATCATCCGATCGTGGTAAGTCATTTCTGCGCACAAATATTTTTTTTAAATGTAAGTGGCAGCAATGATACCTCATTTATGTGAATCTATTTTCAAATTTCGAAACAAATGCCTCGAACTCCTCTGAGTGTTTGGGTCGACAGAAATTTATATTAGTATGATAGAATTCCCCTTTGCGATAATACATGTGTTAAAGGAATCTTTCAGAGTAGTTGTTTTGTCATGAACAGAGACACCGTACCGAATGAGTCAAAATAAAGAGTGCATTAATTATTATATAATATCATATAATGATATTTTAAATAATAATAAAGTGTATGAATATTAACCACCCAACCTGGGGTACTTTTATGGTGAGTTAAAAAAAGTGGTCATTTTACTAACATCCGTTGCCATGGTAACCAAAATCATCGTAATATGTGGATCATTTTTCCATATAAATCAGTAAAAAGATTTCCTTGTTTTTGGCATGTATGAGATGGGGCTATCTGTTGTAACACAAATTGTCTGAAAAAGGAAAGCTGTTTCCATGGAAATAGAGTAACCTCAAAAATGTTTTTTGGTTAAATACATATCCATAGTGATGACGACTCAGCAAATTTTAAAGGACATATCCGCTTTGTTATGTACTAAATTATACTAAAATTCAAGTATGCAATCTTATGATATATCCTTATTACCGAAAATCATTAATCATGCAAATTAGATATTTACACTGTTATGGCACATCAACAAACTTTATATGGTGTATAAACTTTGTTATGTTTAATGTATGAAATTGAAGTATGCAGTCTTAAGATATAGCCTAATTACCGAAAATAAATAATTATACTAATTATTCACTCTATCTTCAAGTGAAATTAGCAACTTTTATAGGGATATACACATTGCTGTGTTTAAGGTATGTACTAAATTGTATTGAAATTGAAGTATGCAGTCTTAAGATATAGCTTAATTACCGAAAAGCATTAATTATGCAAATTATTCATTAACACTGTAAGGTAAATCAACTAACTTTACAGGACATACACAGTTTTGTTATAGTTAATGTATCTACTGAATTGAATTGAAATTGAAGTATGCAGTCATAAGATATAGCCTAATTACCAAGAATCATTAATTATGAAAATTATTCTTTAACACTGAAAGGTACATCAACAAGCTTTACAGGACATATGCGATTGTTATGGTTAATGTGTGTACTGAATTATATTGAAATTGAAGTATGTATTCTTAAGATATAGTCTAATTACCAAAAATAATTAATTATGCAAATTATTCATTAGCACTACCCTTACATTTTATAGGACTAATGTATGTTGTTATGTTTAACGAATATACTAAATTATATTGAAATTGAAGTATGCAGTCTTAAGATATTTTTAGTTGATTTCATTGATATGCAAATTTCCCTAATTAACATTAACAGATCTCACTCAAAAACTAACCCGGTCAATTGAATTCAATTCAATTCAATAGAACTTTATTCATCCCAGACATGGGCAATTAAAGGTGTGGCTCAAATACAAAACATCAATATATCAAAAAATACAAACAAATATACAAAACAATATATACAGAGACACAGAACGATACTAAGACAATCAACATCACTCACAAAGTTTACGAATCATTCATAAGCCGCACAGCGGTGGGAATAAATGACAACTTGCGCCGGTTTGACCTGCAAGCCGGGCATCTAAAACGACGACCAGAGGGAAGTATGTCGAACTCTGTATATAAAACATGATTACTAGATAAAACAATTGAGCGGGCTTTCCTAACTACTTGCTGATTATAAAATGATGACAGATTTCTCTGGGGCATTCCAGTTAATTTTGAGCTAAGAGACACAATTCTATCAAGTGAACTTTTGTCTTTGACTGTCAGATTTTGAAACCAACAAGTGAACGAAAAGGTCAAGCCATTACCCCAAACATTATAGGTGCTAAATTTCATTATAATTGAGCCAGCCATATGGAAATTGAAGTACAGCAGGTGGTTCATGATTTCGTTCAGTTGTTGAAAATAAGTTGACCCCTCCTTCTTTGAGGCCCAAACTAAGGTGCCCCCCCCCCCGATTTACATCCTCCCGGCGGTAAAAGACGATCACTGCCTTATCATTTCTTGTAATACTTTTGAAATTACAGAAAGATAATGAACAGCAACGGCAACATTTTGGGGGATTAAATGGCGGTTGTGATTTGGTAAAGGACAAAGGACCACATTTTTGACCAAGCAAAGTCGAAAAATCTGCTTGAAAAAAATCCACACCATTTTAGAACTTAGGGCTTGAAAATGCACCTCAATGGTCGACACATATGTATACTCAACTAAGAAACCGGTCGGTCAGTTATACTCAACTAAGAGACCGGACTGGTCTCCTGCCAGGGGGTGGACAAAAAGTCACAACCCCCCCCCCCCCCATCTGTAAAACCAAAAACAGGCTGACCCCTCCCCCATCACTTAATTCTAAAACATGACACCCCCCCCCCCATATATAATATTCACATAACAGGTATTTTTTGATCGTGACTCGGTGTGGACTGCTTGACTGTCTTGCATCTACTTTATAAGATCCTGGGTTTGCACTATCATAATTACAATTATTGACTACACAGGGTAAATATATGTAATAGCATCTTCACAGTGAAAGGTAGGGGAAAGCTTGAGAAGGGAATATGTTTATCTCTTATGTGGGGGGGGGGTTCCTAGAGGGTCTCTCTCTAGAAGCACTGGGGTTTTTTTTACTCTGAAAAGTCAATTCTGAGACTGTTAAGACCAGACAATAATTTCCAAGCTTTACAAGACAGCACCAACATGTAAAAAGCAACTACATAGGATTAAAATACTTTTGAAATATACTTTGATAGCATCTTGACAGTAAGAGGGGAAGAGCTTGAGACTGGGATATGCCCACCTCATGTGAGGGGGGGGTCCGAGGGGGTCTCCCTCTAGAAGCCCTGGAGGATTTTCACTCTTAAAGAAAATATTTAGGCTATTCAGACCCTTTCAAGCAATAACTTAATTCATGCCTTACAAGACAGCAGGTATTAATAACTATGTTCTTAAAAAGTTAAATGGCATCATTATATCCATGTAGTGAAGAACATCACATCTAATAGTAGTATCCTTGGTAGGGGAGATTTGGAGATTAAGGCAATTTTAGACTATCTTGGCAAACATTTCACATCTTGAAAAGACATTATCACCTCAAATTAGAATATGGTGAAAATATTTAAGAAAAGTTTAGTACCATTATGATAGGGAAAAGGTTGTTGGTGCATCTGATTGTTGGTTTAATGCATGAGTGACCTCTGGGGGTAGGGGAGTCCTTGGGGTTTTCACCACTTGCAGATGATCTGGATTTTTGTTTGCTTCTATTAAGGCAATGTTTAGGTTATTCATCGCCCCTTTGAGGTAATATTTCCAGTCTTGAAAAGCTAACGTAAATGTACGTTTTAAATGAGTTTCACTTGTCACATAAAATGGACCCGTAACATTGGTATAGGGGCATTAATATTACATGTATAGTAAAGTCACTGGTATGTTAGATAACTTAAGGTGATCATACCAGGTGATCATACCAGTGTATTATAGAAACTGGAATCTGATGGGATGTGGTGATTTGTAGTGTCAATAACATGCAGTGTCCAAAATAGAAAGTGTATTAATCCCTTCTAACAAGTTCATACTGACGAGTAGAACAATTTAGATTAACTTCTTTTATAAACTATCTATGAGGATTACCATACGAAACCTTCAAGTTCACTTTTGCCCCAAAATGCAATTATATAAGTGATGCACTGATTGTGTAACAGCCATGCATTTACATGACATGTTCTGTAACTAGTGTGGTAGCTAGGTAACTCATGTATATGTATATGTATAGTTATGTTTGAACTAATAAGTAATATTAAAGAATTCATGTAAGAAACAGGGACAAGAAGAAATATTTACATGTACCACATTTCAGACAAGGCTATATGCCATTGTACATGTAGAAAAGGATTTTTATCTCCCATCACAATCCAAAACAAAATTACCCCTATCCACAATTTTCAAAACAGCATGACCCACCCAACTGCCAATTTCAATTCCACGGAATGTTTAGCAGTAGTACTTTTACTATGTAGCAGTACATTGACAGGTACAATTATTTTGATTATACAGTGTTGCAAAGTTTACTGAAAAGAATTTTTGCTGGGTGAAAAGGCCGGTTGACAGTTCATGTTGCCGTACGGTAATTGTGTTCTGTTGCAAACTTTGTCTATATCTCGCGGTGGGTGGACTTGCGGGATCATAGAAACAAGTGTAATATTACCCCTTTCATATACAGTTGGCTAAAAACATCAATATCATCGATATCATTGATATTTTAATGTATTCTGATACAAATGTACATATCTCAAGTGCCTGTGTTGATCATACATCATGAGATGTCATGCACTGACCCTGTTCCTTCAACGTCCGTATGAAACTAGTACTGTGGCACGGTGCCGTATCGTCTCAGAGTATTTTTGTCTTTTGTATTTTTGTCTGAACATGCTGAAGAGAACTATGTCTTACAGTGTGCGAGTTTTTTTCTTCTTTTTTTTTGTGGGGGGGGGTGGGGTGGTTTTTTTGTTGTTGTTTTTTTGACATGGCAGCATGGCGTGTTGACTATACTGTGCTGTGTCCATGTGTTTGGCATGATGCAGTAATTTTCCAGGTATACACACAAATGTGGGATGTCCCTTGCTGTTTTGAAGTCATATGTGTTTTCAGATAGACACACGTGTAATGCTGTGCACATGATTTAGGTCAAATTTTACATTGTATTACATTCCAGATGTGTATGTGCCAATAGTCGATTTTCAAGATGCATTGCGCGAGATGATGTCGTTTATGTTGTTACATTTAGTCTTGATTTGCCTATATTACGTCTGAAATAAAGATTTATTCAATTATGTAATAGTCAACGAGTTGAGGATGGTTATGTGCCAATAAACGAGGGGGTGAATGAGTTGTCTATCTTACTTATACTACGGCGTGATTGGCTCAAAGTGATCTTTTTCAAAATTTTGTGTAATCTATTGCATGCAAATTAGGTGCTGAGCTTAAAGTGTATGTAAATAGGTTTCCAAACTTTCCGACTTTTTGCCTGCAAATAACATATGATAGTTTGCATAGGTGATTAAAGATTTGTGTGACATCTTTGACAAAAGTACGATATTAATTATAAAAAACTGATTTTTTTTTGAAAAATTCCGGAAATTGCCGAAGTTGTTTATGTATTTCATGACGTCACAACCGGGACGAACTTCAAATATGTCCGATTACATAACAAGGGATAGCCATTCTAGTGGAACCAGGTTCCACTATTTAGAAGTCAAAATTGACAATGACAACAATAAATGGAGTACTAGTGATGACGAAGATGATGCTGTAGTGGGGGATGCTTTTATTGTACCGTTTTTATATTAACAACTACCAAAACCACGACTACACAGCCAAACAGCAATCCCCAGCTGCAGACATGCATAATGGTCGTTGAGGATGTTATTGTCGACAGACTAAATAATACTGACTGGTAAGTTATGATAATAAAAAGTAGATATTTCAAATTAGCAGATGAAGGAAAACATTGGGTCGAAATTTCGAAAGTAGTTGTCCCATTGAGATCATAACACCGTAACAGTAGTACTATTTAGTGGGGTTATATAATCGACTACTTACTGACTACCTAAGCTAACATGTGATTGAACCACAGGCATTTGTTTCCCGAGTTATGTCTCAGAATGTTTCTATCAGATTACAATAAAATGTCGATAATATCGTTAATATTGACGTATTTAGCAAACTATGTATGAAAGGGGTAAAATTACACTTGTTTCTGTGATCGCGCAGGTTCACTCACCTGGAAAGAAGACACAAGGTATGGCAGCCGCCATTAGTACCGTACATAAACATGAATTTTCAACCGGCCATTGTAGTGGGCAAACATTTTGAAAATTTACCTTCCGTCCCTTTCGTGGTGAGTGAACCTGCGCGATCTCAGACACAAGTGTTTCATAGTTGGCTATTATAGTTGGCTAAATACATCAATATTAACGATATTATCGACATTTTATTGTATTCTGATAGAAATATTCTGAGATATAACTCGGGAAACAAATGCCTGTGGTTTGAACCGCTATTCATAATTATATTTCATGTGAACGTCTATGTAAAATTGAAGGTATGATCGGTTGTCAATCTTTAAAGGATTTTGTGAAATCATCATTACCAGAAAAAATCAGAACAGTTCAGGAACGGCCAATAATTTATTGACGGTGAGCACTGAGCATACACTGCGTTCCAAGGTAGCAGGGCGACTCCGACGGAGGTCTACCGCCAGAGCACCCAGTACAGCTACAGCCACACGACGTGTGACTAGACACGCTCCGGAGAACACTCTAGTATACAGCCCTCTGGCTCTGTTCTCACTCTCAGTCACATCCAACTGCTTTCAACCTTGCGAACAATGCATTAAATTTTGCATTTATAAATGACTGGACTTCATTCACTGGCAAGGAAACCAAAGTCGTACAATAAGGTCATGAATATGTCTAATAGGAAGTGCACTGTACTACATGTATATAGTACCGTAGTACGTATTAAGTACGTTTGTTTTTGTTCTTCATCTGCAAGTTGGGCCGGTACGAAGATGTACTAGTATAACGTTACGAGCTGGTACCACATAATGGAAATTTTTACTTGCAATAGCAACGTTCTTTGAAAGTGTAATTTATGTTTCCCAGCTGGTGAAATAACTTTCAATTCAACATTAGGACTCGTAATCACAGCCAACAAAAGAAACTTCATCATTGCTAGTGCTGCAATACATGTATGTAGTACACCATGCACGAGGACACAACATGTTGTAATTCATGATCGTTTTTCGTGAGTTTGAGACCTGTGCAATACTAAGACATCATTGAAAACGTTTGGAAACTTATCCTCTGTATGTTGAAAAGAAGCAGGCTGATAAGAACTTCCAAATCTTTTGTGAGAAAATCAGTGTAGACTCAATCGTTGATGTCCCGCAACATTCAGGCATGGTTAAAAAAACATGGACACTGCAATCGTGTTCCGGCTGTGACGCAATATTCCGAAGACTCCCAAAGTAAAAAAAATCAATTTTTCATTATTAATATCGTAGTTTTGTCAAAAATGTCATACAAATCTTTAATCACCCATGAAAACTACATTATTTGCAGGCAAAAGGTTGGAAAAATTGGAAACCTATTTACATACAGTTTAATATAGGTCATACCCCTAAGAAAGAGTGGGTTAGGGGTAGACCATTCGATATCCTGGGGGAGGGGGGCTTGGAAGATTGGTGGAGAGTCATTATTTGTTCCCACCTGCTTGCCTGTGAATTATTTTTTTTTCTCCTTTGCCTATGCTGGCAACTTTTTTTTTCTTTCCTTTTTTGAGATATCCTGATTTTTTTTCGTCAATGTTGAACACCTACTTTTGTTGCCATAATTTTCTGTTTGGTTTTCGCACAGGGTAATAGAGAGAGTAAAAAGATGCTGTTCTATCACACACGGGTTATATTTAGAAAACTTCACATTTTATACATGTTGTGATTTTCAATTAAATAAACATCATTGACAGTTTTAATGCCATGGTATGATGACACACTGAAAATGCAAATCGGAAACTTGATTGATGAGCTCAAACATTCAGACAGACCGGTCAGTTTCTCCAGCCTGAGGGGATAGGGGGTGGTCAGTGTTTTTTTGTCATTGGGCCGACAAAAAAGTCACTGACCCCAGTGAATAAAGTTTCATAGCATCTGACAGTAAGCTGTAGAGGGACGAGCTTTGAGACTGGGATATGTCCACTTCTTGTGTGTGTGTGTGTGTGTGTAGAGGGGGGGGGGGTCTAAGAGGTCTCCCCTAGAAGCCTTGGAGGATTTTTACAGC
This sequence comes from Glandiceps talaboti, assembly GCF_964340395.1. Classification (NCBI taxonomy): domain Eukaryota; kingdom Metazoa; phylum Hemichordata; class Enteropneusta; family Spengelidae; genus Glandiceps; species Glandiceps talaboti. The sequence goes on from NC_135552.1 coordinate 9,712,767, forward strand.
CGGGGCGGGCCGGTGACTTTTTGTTCATGTTGTACTTAAAAATAGTGACACTGCAATTCATCCACAAAACAATCCAACCCCCTCTGACAAATAAAAAAAACACAACGACCCCCCCCCCATCTGTTGACAAGAAACACTCTTTTTGTTCTTGCAAAAGACACTCTATTCTCAAAGTATAATGCGCACACTGCATAGCTAATTTTACACGTTACATTTTCAGTAATTTTAAGTGTATCTGGTAACCAAAATCCATTGTTTCACATGTATAAAGCTCTTTAGATAGGAACCCTATGAGAAGTATGATTGTCTGTTCACAGACATACAAAATATTCCTGTTTTAGTAACCAAAAGTTCTAGGATATCTCTTAGATTGAGTGAACTATTAATATTAATTCATTCAGCTAATTATCAAGTACAATATCATAAATGGAGATACTTGTAAATCCATGTCAATAACTGTCACACATAATGATGTACTCGCATCATATAATGGATTGTTTACATCATATAAAGATATGTTCACATCATATAGTCAATGTATTGTTTTCTTTAGGCTTAACACAACTGTGGCTTTCCATACATATACACGTTTGCACTCCTCAAGGCACTTGTTTGTCGTGTTCATAATTGGCACTGACTCAAAAACTCCCTCCCCCCCCCATTCATTGACCACACTGCTAATTTTAACCAAAATATTTTTGAAAGGTTTTGAATAATGAAATGTGATAAATGTCATTGGTTTCAAAATAGAAATAAAAAATGTCATAACAATGTTTTCTATACTACAGCAGTTTCTAAACTAGATTACTAATTCAATTCACTTACTATTGGCTATGTTGTCCAGTATATTGCTGGCAACATGATAGCCTTGAAAATAAATACATTCTAATACCGAGGAAATGTAATATTATGATCTGCTGACAAAATTGTACTCATAGTATACAGTCACTCAATGTGGATACTAGATATTCCAGGGGAGATGTAAAATCTAAATTTTCCTCATAACTTTGCACCGTGTCAGTACTATAGAAGTCCTGGCTACTAGATCATCATCAAACAGATCTGTGTTTATAACTTTGTTTATCAGTCATTCACATAATATATATTCTCCAAGAATCCAATTAATAGTGTGTTCACCTTGGAATATATTTCTTTCTTGGTAGTTTATGGTGTAAAACAATAGCAAGGGAAAAGGGGGTTTCACATGTAGCCTGGTATTAAACATGTATTAAACTTGGTGATGGTCACAGGTATCAGAGAAGAAGTGAAACACAAACACTGAAAAGTAATTTTTGATAAGATATGTAGTTTGTACTATAGCTATGGAAAGTATCAGTTCAATAGTGTTTGTACATGTATGATAAATCAACACATTAGGGGTGAGATCAGTAGGTAAAAAAACCTTTCTTTTAGTAAGGCCTCAGAACCCCTCCCCATCCCCTTCTAACTAAATTGGTAAAATTGTTGCACACAGCACAATCAATTTCAAATCAGTATGTAGTATTATGTAGTGCTATGAATACAAAGCCAGTATATAGTGAGGAAAAATAACTCTTTTATTGGCACAATAAATGTATTTTAATGCCATGCATAACAATTTATTTCACAATTTTCAATCTGACATTTTTAGAATTGTTTGTATTTGGGTAGAAAACAGATTTCATTATAAAAGACCTCCTCTCACCTCCAACCAACACTAAAAGAATTTAGTGTTTACCCTACATTGAACTATTGATCTCAACCAAAAATCATTTTGGGATTTCTAATGGAGATGATAGTACTTATCATACATTAGATGTACAAAAATATATATGAACTAGACTAACTATATACATGGACATTGAATATCCAATATCTAGACACAGGCTGGGTCAGGCACTTTCAGTCACAGTGTTTGCCACATATTACTTCAAAGTGTCCTAAATTGGTTATGTTTGTGTACAATTCCACATGTTCAGGTCAATGGAGGAACATATTTTAGAGCCAGTAAATCTTAAGGTATTTAATTTCTTATGTGTTACATGTACAGCTACACATGCAAGTTTTTCTACCACAAGATGACACAATACAACTCATGGCATGTAATAGCGAGAAGGCTTTTGAAGTTTTTTTTATATTTTTTTTTACCAATTTTGGTGAATCTTATTGTTGGTTGAACGAATGAGTGGCCTCTGGGGTGATGTAGTCCAAGGGGTTTTCCCCCTGGCAGATCTGGAGTTTGTTGTTTCTATTTAGGCATTTTTAGGTTATTCATAGCCTCTGAAGTAATATTGCCAAGCTTCGAAAAGCTAAAGTAAATATAACTTTTTAAATAAGTTTTCCATGTTATAAAAGTGGGCCTGTAACATTGGTATATGGGCATTGATATTGCATGTATAGTAAAGTCGCTGGTATGTTAGAGCACTTTAGGAGGTCATACCTAGTGTACAATAGAAACTTGAATTTGATTTGTGGTGTCGATACATGTAGTGTCCGAAATAGGAAGTATATTCATCCCTTCTGACAAATTCATACTGAAGCGACTAGTACAATTTAGATTAAGTTCTTTTATAAACTATCTAATAGTATGATGATTACCATTACAAAACCTTCAAGTTCACTTTTGCCCCAAAAGATAATTGAAGCACTGATTGTGAAACAACCAAACATTTACATGGCATGTTCTGTAACTAGTGTGGTAGCTCGGTATTACATGTATATATATGTATAATTTTATGTATAGTTATGTTTGAACCGTTACATTAAGTAATATTTAAAAAATTCATGAAAGAAACTGAGACAAGATCAAATATATATATGTACAGCAGGCCCCGACATGTGTTTTGAAATGTTTGTCATGATCTGATAAGTGTCCTGGTAGGAGAGGTACAAGCATGTTGAACAGTACACTCGAACTTGTGCATCATTTTCCTGCCAAGACATTTTTTTTTCTAGCAGCAGTGGTCCATCTTTTTTTTCCATCACCCACTCATATCAGGATTTTTTTTCAAGCAACTCCATTTGGCATCTTTTTTTCCCGCGAAATCTTCCAAGCCCTCCCCATGATATCAAATGGTCGACCCATATAACCAACCGAAATCAAGGCCTCTGATTGGCCAAGTCGGGCTAGCCGTTCAAATGACTTACAATTATGTAAATAGAGCCTGGCCAACAGGAACTGCTACTACATACCTGCTACAGTCACGTAGAAGATACAAAATATCTGATTACCAAAATCATCGGAAACCTCACAGTCGACTCGGCGAGTGCCTACCAAGAATACAGTACGAGAGGGAGGTTCACAAATTACATGAGGAGTAAGTCCCGAATTGTCCTCATGAGATATAGATTCGTCAGGATATCTATGTTCTGCACCAAAATCACTAGTTTTAACCCAAAGTAATGCGTCAGAGGGACATGTTGTAACTGGAGGCGTACGATCTGTAAAGACACAGAAAATAACATTGAATAAGAACATGGTGCATGGTAGTCATTCATGCAAGACATCCGTACTGGTGTAGAACGTTTAGACATCCGTACTGGTGTAGAACATTTGAAGTTATATATTTGGTATAAAAGCGTGTAAATTGACGTTTCAACCATAGACCATCCACCCTTTCAACCATAGACCCTCCAGCAAGGGAGGTGGAGGTCTATGGTTGAAACGTCAATGTATTTAAATAATACCAAATATAGAACATCAAACGTTCTATACCGGTACGGATGTACAACTATGTTTCAAGTGCAGAACTCCTGGTGGCTGGCACCGTATTTTGCATATGACTGGCTGTATCTTTTGGAGGTGGAGAACTTGTGGTTAAACATTGATGCGGATCACCAAAATATAAAAATTCCCTATCTAGGCTTTTCACACATATTGGTGACGTGCTAATGCTTATCCCACTAATTACCATTACATGATAACAAAAGTTCATAACATAGAAGAAAAGGGGTTCAACTTCGACAATGAACTGTTCTCGCTTGCATTTTGGCAGATTCCAATCATTCGTATCAAAGCCATCCAATGCAAGGAGCTCGAGGTTTCTATAAAATGACTTTACCACGTGTCGAGTATCTGTTACAAGAAAACTATTGTATGTCGTACCATGCATAGCTGTATTACATTGTACTTTTAGTGTTTATTAGTGATCTCACTATTTATACAGCCATGATCGTACTAAAGGGAGAGCAAAGGCTTCATAAAAGCCGATGAAAGCCCACATTTTCAGGTATCAGGAACCCATGGTCGAAGATGTTGAGTCTGTGCTATCTTGTTACCATATGGGGAAATATTTCTCTGCCGATAGACCCTCCCTATTCTAGCTGTCATGATTTGAGGAGAGACATTGAACTAAAATCTTTAAAATCACCAATGTCATGGGAAACGGGAGTAGCAAATGAAACACCAGAAAATTGCAAAATTGTGTCGAAATCGAAGGCTTACCGACATAGTCACCATATACAACAACCTATCAAATGTGTGCTTCTCATGTGAACGGTCGTCCATTGTTATCTAAAGGAAGTGTTGATCAATTCAACGTCAACAACGATCAGGAAGAAAACGTACATGTAATCAAGAAGATCAATTCAAGCAAAAATACCGAGGTAAAATAACAATGAACGATTAGCCGACATCTACATCGGATCTTAATCAGATTGCCATTCACCTAGACTGTCAACAGTCATCTTGACCTTTTCCTTGTAATTTATCTTTTTAATACTTTGGTTGCCGCTGAAATTAATAGAATTAAACATAGTGTGCGCTGGATGTTCCATGAAGTCAAGACTTGATCGTATGGTATAGGTTATGTACTAGCACACAACTTGACAATGTATTTAAATAAAACATTAATTTCAGAAGTTTTTTTTTTAAATAAGACAAAATATTACGTCTGAATACAGACTACCATTCACCATATATTTGCAAAATTGCGTACACTTGTCAATGACCAATATAATGTATACCTTGAATTATTCACTTATTTGATAGGTTCTGGGGTATTGTGCCCACGTGCACTACTACACTTGGAGTTTCGCGATGTTCTCATTTTGCTGAGTGGGATTTGAACGTGTGAACTCCTATAGTAATGTGAATTTATGTGTGCCACAGGGGCGAGTAGTATTTCTTAGATCGTTATTTTCCTTGTCTATTGGTTAAACATAACAACACTTTGACTTGAATATTTCTCCTGCCTTTATGGAAATAATACTAGTAAAGAGCGTATATTAAGGTTATAGACCATACAACGGATATCTTGTAAATAAAGTTTTCAAGATCTAATCAAGCAATAAATCACCACATACACCAAAAAGTATACATTTTCTGAAAGCTCTTGAGCTGATGATGTGAATAATCAATGTATTTTGACTTCCTATCATGTGACAAGCTGGGAAGTGAAAGTGATCATTTTTGCGTCAATCACTTTTAGCATCAATTGTTGACACCAGAAACATATATTTAAAACACAAGTCATATTATTTAACAAAAGCAACAAAGTGTTGTTTTTTTAAAAATCTTTTCCAGTTGTGGAGCAATGGCATATTGAAAATATCCTATTTTAAGAAATTGAAGATTTCTACTTTTGAAAGACTGATGCAACTGCTAATACACGAATCACTTTGTAGTCATTAAAAATAATGTTAATGTATCATTTTGCACATATATTGATTTTTGTTATTATGTAATATCTTATGTTTAATTTGATGCATGCAATTTTAATGATGACAAAATGTCCTATATTTTAAACAATCATTCTTTAAATTTCATAAAATTTGTTATTTATGTTCAACTTTGTGATATAAAGGATATGAGAACAACAATTGAATAGCTTTCATTTTTTCTAATACGGAATGCAATCAGTTTACATCTGGTGTAAACAAATATTGTGGATAAGCTTATTTATATTTGCCTTCTTCACGATCATCCACGCCATTTCTATTAGGTAATGCCATATATCCGCCTGTCTTCTAAAATGACATCTTCAACTGTATGTTTGCGTTTTCTTTTGAACATCACAAAGCTTGTTGACCAATGAAGTTTTAACAGCACATAACAAATTGTCGAGATCACGTGACCATGTATTGACAAATCACAACATGAGAAATAGATGAATGAAAGTTTTTAAAAGCTTGAAGCACATACCTACAACTTCTACTATGAAATCACACCAGTTGAGAATGCCTGAGGAACTTACGGCATAACATTCTACGGGTGTCTCTCCAATTTGAAAAACACTGTCTGACGCTGGTGTACATCGTATGTCAAGACTCTCTGCCCATTTGTCCCAAGCGGCTAAGAAATCAAATGGGAATGCTGCAGTCAAACCTCCGTAGTCAATATCACGAACCACAGGGGTACGAGGACAGTCGAAGTACATTTCGTATATCTTCCAATGCGGTACTATATATAATAAAGACAAAGACAAAGAACGCATTTTAGAACTCACAAAAAAAGTATTACATGTAACTCTACCTGGGACGGCCCTGAATCTGCCTAAGTGATGTCACCTGTAGCCATGTACAGTATATATCATACAGTAGTTATACACACGTTGTCATACTTATTCAATTTGTACTGTTATTTGTTTTGTTGTGATGTAGTCGTGGTATACTATTAGAAAGTTCTGTAATTAAAGTATGGCGTTCATAATCGATATATATATATATATACGTGTGTGTGTGACATGTGCCCTGCCTATTCCATTGAATTACTATTCATGAGCAGGTACATGAATATTAATTAGGAGTTGGGTTATTCATTATCCTTGGTTTGTAACTTTAGTGTACCACGTGTAGCAATAAAGAATGTAGTGTTTTGAGTATACTCTACGACTCTGGTTATCTTTCCTTACCCACTACGCCAAACACCGGTCAACTCGCTACCAAGACCAGGATTAAGAACTTGATAAGGCTACATTGGTGATCAGCGCTGGGATTTTTTCATGAAAGACGGACTTTTCATGGAATTGTGAAGAAACGAGAGTGAGTACACTCTACGGACAAAACTGAACTTTGCTACAGAAACTAAGAAATCCAACGGAGTCAGTAGATACTTCAGAAGGAAGTGCTGTAAATTGGATGAAAACAAAGAACTTGGTGATCCTGAAAATTAACTGCTGTTTGCTGAGAAACTCGGTGTAGTTTGGTCTGCAGTCAATCATTGGTATAGGGGCATTGATATTGCATGTATAGTAAAGTCGCTGGTATGTTAGAGCACTTTAGGAGGTCATATCTAGTGTACAATAGAAACTTGAATTTGATTTGTGGTGGCGATACATGTAGTGTCCGAAATAGGAAGTATATTCATCCCTTCTGACAAATTCATACTGAAGAGACTAGAACAATTTAGATTAAGTTCTTTTATAATTCAAGTTCAGTTTTGCCACAAAGTGCAAGATAAGTGAAGCACTGATTGTGAAACAGCCAAACATTTACACGCCATGTTCTGTAACTAGTGTGGTAGCTAGGTAATACATGTATATATATATATATATAAATATATAAATATATATATATATATATATATATATATATATATATATATATATATATATATATATACCATATACCATACATATATACCATATATATATATAAATATATATATATATATATATATATATATATATATATATATATATATATAATTTTATGTATAGTTATGTTTGAACCCTTACATTAAGTAATATTTAAAGAATTCATGAAAGAAACAGAGACAAGAACAAATAGGCCCCGACATGTGTTTGGAAATGTTTGTCATGATCTGACAAGTGTCCTGGTAGGAGAGGTACAAGCATGTTGAACAGTGCACTCGAACTTGTGCATCATTTCCCTGCCAAGATATTTTTTCTAGCAGCAGTGGTCCTTTTTTTCCATCACCCACTCATATCCGGATTTTTTTCAAGCAACTCCATTTGGCATCTTTTTTTCCCGCGAAATCTTCCAAGCCCTCCCCATGATATCAAATGGTCGACCCCTTATAGCTCCATATAACCAACCGAAATCAAGGCCTCTGATTGGCCAAGTCGGGCTAGCCGTTCAAATGACTTACAATTATGTAAATAGAGCCTGGCCAACAGGAACTACTACTACATGTACATACCTGTTATAAACACCGTGAACGAACAATATATCTGATTACCAAAATCATCGGAAACATAGCAATCGACATCGGTAATGCCTTCGAAGAATACAGTACGATGGGGAGGTTCACAAATTACATGAGGAGTAAGTCCCGAATTGTCCTCATGAGACATGATAGGATATTTAGTTTCTGCACCAGAATCACTAGTTGCCGCATAACGACGTAATTGGCTGGGACATATTGTAACTGGAGGCGTACGATCTGTAAAGACACAGAAAATAACATTGAATAAGAACATGGTGTATGGTAGTCATTCATGCAAGACATCCGTACTGGTGTAGAACGTTTAGACATCCGTACTGGTGTAGAACATTTGAAGTTATATATTTGGTATAAAAGCGTGTAAATTGACGTTTCAACCATAGACCATCCACCCTTTCAACCATAGACCCTCCAGCAAGGGAGGTGGAGGGTCTACAGTTGAAACGTAAATGTATTTATAAATAATACCAAATATAGAACATCAAACGTTCTATACCGGTACGAATGTACAACTATGTTTCAAACGCAGAACTCCCGGTGGCTGGCACCGTATTTTGCATATGACTGGCTGTATCTTTTGGAGGTGGAGAACTTGTGGTTGAACATTGATGCGGATCACCAAAATATAAACATTCCCTAGCTAGGCTTTTCACACATATTGGTGACGTGCTAATGCTTATCCCACTAATTACATGATAACAAAAGTTCATAACATAGAAGAAAAGGGGTTCAACTTCGACAATGAACTGTTCTCGCTTGCATTTTGGCAGATTCCAATCATTCGTATCAAAGCCATCCAATGCAAGGAGGTTTCTATAAAATGACTTTACCACGTGTCGAGTATCTGTTACAAGAAAACTATTGTATGTCGTACCATGCATGGATGTATTACATTGTACTGTTAGTGAATGGATATTTTATTCGTATCATATTAGGACACCGGCCTTTATATACAAAACTTTATGAGCCAAAAGTTGTACAGTGGTTTACCATCATCTAGATTTTTCCAATCATTTCAATCATTTCAGCTCTTTTCTGAAAAGCAAAGTGAACATAACGTGAGAATTGTCTAATTAAATGTTCGTGTTTTGTTGATAATAGTATAAAGAACTTATATAGAACAGGTGGGTCGAAGAAATAATCTGGAATGTACTTCTTTCTTACGTCATCATATATAGGACAGACCAGACAAAAGTGATACTCATCTTCAATTGTTCTATTTTGACAGAAAGGACACACCCGGTCACTTCTAGGGTTTTTTGTTCTTTCCCATCTACAGTTTTCAGTTTGTAGCTGATGAGATGACGTACGAAGGCGACAGAGTGCATAGCGGAACACTTTTTTGTCTACTACGTCTAGGTAAATCTCAAAGGTCAATAAAGATTTGAAATTACAATGCATGTCTAGTTTAGAGGTTTCTAACATTTCACTGTGAATCAGTTGACTATTGATATCCTTGCACCTGTCCTTGAATATATTGATAAAACTATTTTCATTTCCAACACCCTGTGTCTGCCATACTTTACTAAAACCAAAACAACATAACAAGTGTTTGACGTCAAGGGCCCAACAATTTACACCATTTTCAGCCGTTCCGTACTGATACTTATAGCATAGAGACAGGGTTCGGTTTGGTTTCAAATTTAACAACTTAAACCAATACTTGATTATTTTGATTTGTCTGGTAACAATTAATTGTAAGCGACCGGTTTCAGCAAGGGAAGCACAGTTTGGCATATGTCGATTTAAACCTAATATGTAATGTAGAAATTTACTATGGATACGTTTAATGTCAGTTGCTTTATGAAAACCCCAAATCTCTGCTGCATAGTTGAGTATCGGTGATATTTTTCTATCAAAAACTTTAAGCTCGATTTTGACTGGTATATATCCAAGTTTAGCGAGTTGGTTTTTAACAGTAAACATAGCTTTGCTGGCTTGAGCTGCAAGGGTTTTCTGAGCTAAATACCATTTGCCGCTACTCGACATAATGATTCTGAGGTATTTATAAAAAGGGACAACGTCAAGTTTGTGCCCATCTAAGAACCATTTCTCAGTTTTCTTAATTATCCCACCTCGTTTAAATACAATAATTTTAGTTTTGGCATAATTTACATTTAGGAGCCAACGTTTACAATACGTGGACAATTTATTTGATAATCTTTGCAGCCCAACGACGGTATCACTCAATAAGACTATGTACTGTTAGTGGTTATTAGTGATCTCACTATTTATACAGCCATGGTCGTACTAAAGGGAGAGCAAAGGCTTCATAAAAGCCGACGAAGGCCCATATTTTCAGGTATCAGGAACCCATGGTCGAAGATGTTGAGTCTGTGCTATCTTGTTACAATATTTCTCTGCCGATAGACCCTCCCTATTCTAGCTGTCATGATTTGAGGAGAGACATTGAACTAAAATCTTTAAAATCACCAATGTCATGAGAAACGGGAGTAGCAAATGAAACACCAGAAAATGGCAAAATTATGCCGAAATCGAAGGCTTGCCGACATAGTCACCATATACAACAACCTATCAAATGTGTGCTTCTCATGTGAACGGTCGTCCATTGTTATCTAAAGGAAGTGTTGATCAATTCAACGTCAACAACGATCAGAAAGAAAACGTAGATGTAATCAAGAAGATCAATTCAAGCAAAAATACCGAGGTAAAATAACAATGAACGATTAGCCGACATCTACATCGGATTTTAATAAGATTTTTAATCAGAATGTCAACAGTCGTCTTGACCTTTTCCTTGTAAGTTATCTTTAATAATTTGGTTGCCGCTGAAAATAGTAGAATTAAACATAGTGTGCGCTGGATGTTCCATGAAGTCAAGACTTGATCGTATGTTATAGGTTATGTACTAGCACACAACATGACAGTGTATTTAAATAAAACATATTTCAGAAGTGTTTTTTTTTTAAATAAGACAAAATATTATGTTTGAATACAGACTACCATTCTTCATATATTTGCAAAATTGCTTACCTCTTTTCAATGACCAAAATAATGTATACCTTGAATTGTTCACTTTTTCCTTGTAATTTATCTTTAATACAGTAACTATAGTTGCCACTGAAATTAATAGAATTAAACATAGTGTGCGCTGGATGTTCTATGAAGTCAAGACTTCATCGTATGTTATAGGTTATGTACTAGCACACAACATGACAGTGTATTTAAATAAAACATATTTCAGAAGTGTTTTTTTTTTTTAAATAAGACAAAATATTATGTTTGAATACAGACTACCATTCTTCATATATTTGCAAAATTGCTTACCTCTTTTCAATGACCAAAATAATGTATACCTTGAATTGTTCACTTTTTCCTTGTAATTTATCTTTAATACAGTAACTATAGTTGCCACTGAAATTAATAGAATTAAACATAGTGTGCGCTGGATGTTCTATGAAGTCAAGACTTCATCGTATGTTATAGGTTATGTACTAGCACACAACTTGACAATGTATTTAAATAAAACATATTTCAGAAGTTTTTTTTTTAAATAAGACAAAATATTATGTCTGAATACAGACTACCATTCACCATATATTTGCAAAATTGCTTACCACTTTTCAATGACCAAAATAATGTATACCCTGGATTGTTCACTTATTTGATATGTTCTGGGGTACTGTGCCCACGTGCACTACTACACTTGGAGTTTCGCGACGTTCTCATTTTGCTGAGTGCGATTTGAACGTGTGAACTCCTATAGTAATGTGAATTTATGTGTGCCACAGGGGCGAGTTGTATTTCTTAGATCGTTATTTTCCTTGTCTATTGGTTAAACATAACACTTTGACTTGAATATTTCTCCTGCCTTTATGGAAATAATACTAGTAAAGAGCGTATATTAAGGTTATACACCATACAACGGATATCTTGTAAATAAAGTTTTCAAGATCTAATCAAGCAATAAATCACCACATACACCAAAAAGTATACATTTTCTGAAAGCTCTTGAGCTGATGATGTGAATAATCAATGTATTTTGACTTCCTATCATGTGACAAGCTGGGAAGTGAAAGTGGTCATTTTTGCTTCAATCACTTTTAGCATCAATTGTTGACACCAGAAACATATATTTAAAACACAAGTCATATTATTTAACAATAGCAAAAAAGTGTTTTTTTTTTATATATATCTTTTGCAGTTGTGGAGCAATGGCATATTGAAAATATCCTATTTTAAGAAATTGAAGATTTCTACTTTTGAAAGACTGATGCAACTGCGAATACACGAATCACTTTGTAGTCATTAAAAATAATGTTAATGTATCATTTTGCACAAATATTGATTTTTGTTATTATGTAATATCTTATGTTTAATTTGATGCATGCAATTTTAATGATGACAAAATGTCCTATATTTTAAAAAATCCTTCTTTAAATTTCATAAAATTTGGTATTTATGTTCAACTTTGTGATATAAAGGATATGAGAACAACAATTGAATAGCTTTCATTTTTTCTAATACGGAATGCAATCAGTTTACATTTGGTGTAAACAAATATTGTGGATAAGCTTATTTATATTTGCCTTCTTCACGATCATCCACGCCATTTCTATTAGGTAATGCCATATATCCGCCTGTCTTCTAAAATGACATCTTCAACTGTATGTTTGCGTTTTCTTTTGAACATCACAAAGTTTGTTGACCAATGAAGTTTCAACAGCGCATAAAAAAATTGTCAGATCACGTGACCATGTATTGACAAATCACAACATGAGAAATAGATGAATGAAAGTTTTTGAAAGCTTGAAGCACATACCTACAACGTCTACTATGAACTCACACCATTTGGTATTGCCTGAGAAACCTGTGGCTGAACATTCTACGGGTGTCTCTCCCATTGGAAAAACACTGCCTGACGCTGGTACACACGTTATTGGATAAACTCCCCTGTCGTCCCAAGCGGCTAAGAAATCAAATGTGACTGCTGCAGTCAAACCTCCGTAGTCAATATCACGAACCTCAGGGGTAAGAGGACAGTCGAGGTATACATCCTGTACTATATATGATAAAGACAGAGATAAAGAACACATTTTAGAACTCACAAAAAAAGCATTCCATGTAACTCTACCTGGGACGGCCCTGAATCTGTCTAAGTGATGTCACCTGTAGCCGTGTACAGTATATGTCGTACAGTAGTTATACACACGTTGTCATACTTATTCAATTTGCACTGTTATTTGTTTTGTTGTTATGTAGTCGTGGCATACTATTAGAAAGTTCTGTAATTAAAGTATTACGTTTTTAATCGATAATATATATATATAGGAAGTCAGTGGTAAGATCAACATCTCCTGACGAGTGATTTACTCACGAAACAGGCTTGTAGAGACGAAAAACCCGACTTGATTTTCTTCTACCCTCAACATATATATATATATATATATATATATATATATATATATATATATATATATATATATATATATATATATATATATATATATATATGTATATATATATATATATATACCTAGTGATAATGCTGTGCCATGATTCGCTAGAATCAGTCACGTGATAGGAAAATAGAATGACTATTTTCCTAGGGAAATAGTTCCATCAACTATTACATGGTGACGTGACCATCGCGAGTTCACAGCAGGTCAAAATGGCAGCTTCTGACGCGTGCCGTCTGGCACAGCGAGTTCACAGCATGGGGTATATTATAAAACACACATTGCCTGGCCTATATTCGGGCTATAGCACCCGTTCATTACCCCCTCATGACTGTGAGTTACCAGAATCACATGCTATTTCCCTCGGCCTTCGACCTCGGGAAATAGCATGTGATTCTGGTAACTCATATCACAGTCCCTCGGGTGTAATAAACGGGTGCTATAGCCCTCATGGCCAGGCAATATGTGTTCAATATATATATATATATATATATATATATATATATATATATATATATATATATATATATATATATATATATATATATATATATAATATCATGAACCATATAGTTCTAACCCAAACATTTCGAAGAGACTGATCTCCCCTTCATCGGTCAGACAGAAAACATAACGAGAAGACTCAAAGAACGAGGATACAAAGAAACTCACATCAACGCACAGATACAGAAAGTGGACAAACTTGACCCTTGACCGACGACATCTAATACACCCCACAGACGACAACAGACCAAACAGAAACAAAGACCGTGTCACCTTCCCGATCACATATAGCATCTCACTCCCAGATATACCAAAGATACTCACAAACAACATGCGCACTCTACATAAATCACAAAGATGCAAAAAAAAAAGCATTCAGAAATACACCCATGGTAGCCTGGAGAAAAGGAAGAGATATCGGTTCACAACTAGTACACAGTAAACATCACAGAGCATTCATCAAGGAAGCAACAGGATCAAGACCATGTGAGAGCAAACGATGCGCCATCTGCCCCTACATGGAGAAGACAGACACATTTCAAGGGCCAAATGCACAGCATTATAAAATAATACACCATATCAACTGCACATCAGCAAACCTAGTGTATGCAATACGTTGCTCACATTGCGAAAAATAGTCTATGTAGGAGAAACTGGTGATACAATATACACAAGAATGCAGAATCACCTATGACAAATCAGGAGAATGGTAATGAAGAATGGTAATTATATCGTTTAAATATATATAGTTTACGACTTAGATGTAAGCTTATCGATTCAATATTTGAATTATGCCTATAGGCTAATCACTTATTTTACAACGCATACGGCATTCTAAAATTGCCCATGTTTAGATTAAAGTTATATATTTAATATTGAATAATTAACCGTGAAATTGTGATGACATTATCATAATTATAGTTACCAATGCTGCTGCAAACTATTACAAGAACGACAAGGACAAAAATGGCGACGTAGATATTCTTCCAAACTGTCCTGGCAAACATCTTCGATAAATATCATTCGATGCTTGCAATCATCATCATTCATATGACCTGCATTCGTTGTTTTTTCCTGGACCAAAATCCCGGGACAAAAAATGTTGCGGAGAGTGAAATGAACAGCTTGTGGGCTACAATATAGTATTCACGTATCGACAGCTACGCTTGTAGAATCTAACGAATGTAACGAATGTAATGCGCGAGGACAGAAAAATATGACACAAGTGCAAACTCAAACTTGCCATCGTCATCGGATTCTTACTCCACCATAAACGTAGACGTATTGTCAATAAAATCGACATATTTCGCTCTTGTCTAATTAGTACTGCTATCATGCACACAGGCAAACCCAAATCACTGTTAATGATTGGCAAATTTATTGAAAGAAAAAGTTCTCTTGATGAAAAGTCAAATATCGTTCATTCCAACGGCGCAAGCGTTAACAAACCCCTTTGTTGATACATTGTATCAATTTTCAAGATGCGTCACGCGACACGCGCAGCGTGCCCCGCGGCCTTTCAGAACATATTATGTTATATATAAACACAGCTTGCTGGTCGATTATACACACACAAACACAAACGTACACGTACGTTTACTACACAGCGCATGGGCATCATGGAACAATAAAGCTAAGATTATGGATATTTACAATCTAATAACAATAGTATACTAATACAAATACGCGTAAACAACGTATGTGCGTGAAACTGACAGGTATGAAGTGAGCGGACGATTGTGACTGAATGACCAGAATTCGAATAGCTGTGGTGCAAAGTCGACTTTCGAGCATATTTGTTCATGCTCTCCAACACGAAGGACGTGAATACACCTTACACTAGTAAACTCGCCAGGTGTTACCAGGCTGCATAATTGATGAGATATGCTGGGTTGTAACGACTGCAAAGAAATCTCTAACCTCGCGAAACCTTGCCAGGGAGACTTGGTTCTCTGCCCTCCATGTGAGAAAAAACGATTTGGAAAACGCCAAGCACATGTAAGTTCTTCATCCAGTACCACTATTGGTCATGCTTGTAGTGTCACTGAATCTTCACCTGTGACTCAATGTGGAGTGGTGATCAACGAACTTTTATGTTATATATCACTGATAAGCTTGCCATTCTACCAAATGACATTATTATAAAACTTTGTGTCGAACATTTCAATGATGGTGAAATTGAGAAAGCAAAGAAAATGTTATTCGATTTTGTAGATGATGACGGGAAATCTGGGCGGTACAAAAAACGTCAAGGTCAGCACAAGAAAACTAACAATATTCAAGACATCATTAACTTGATTCACGAGACCGATCCTGACAATATGCCATGTTTTGTAGCTAAAGACCTTTCAAAACTCCCCCCTGTAGATGTGGCTCATGTTGATATTTCTACAATGTTAAAGGAGCTTCGTTCTCTGCGTCAAGATATGACGTCAATGAAGGAAATGATGTCTCTTGATAACAATGAGAAACTATATGATGAAATTAACAGTTTGCGATCCGAGGTGCATGAGTCTGCAACTTTTGCGTATTTCTTTGCATTTTTGTTTCCTTTTTAAAGGTTACTTATATTATACCACTTACTGTAACTTGTCTAAACAGCGGTTAGTCACTGGCAAACATGTACGCAATAAACTGCTGTGATACAATATCTGATTAAATGGTACGTTATTTTAATCGACCCCTGACCCCGTTCAAACCGGTAACGTCGATGTTCAAACGCGAGTTTTTGACCCGGTCACCTAACGGTTTTGGTTTGAACGCAAATATGCGCATGCGCACTCACTACGACCTCTTTAACATGGCAGACACCAACAGATCAAGGTCGTCCAACTCTTACGGATTCAGCCAGGAAACGAAGGAAAACAAAATCGTCCATCGGCAAAATAAATATATTTGGACAGATCGACCGCTGGAAAGCACTGAAAGAGGCAAATTCGCTACAATTTCACTGGAAAGTTGCGGAGTTTCTTTTAGACTGGTAAGTATATAGAGCTGTAAGTATATACTTACGCATTTCCTGACTGTGAATGACACATGAACAGCTGAGTTGTGTTTACATTCGTGTATTGATGCATTTGTTGAAATTTAGCGAGTATATCACTCACATACAATGGTATTTTAGAATTGAAATCTTTAACGCAGATACAGTGAATAGTTGTTTGTTTGTGACACCACATTTACGTTTATGACATTGGCGAAAAAGCGTGAATGTTTGTTTGTGACACCACATTTATGTTTATGACATTGGCGAAAGCATGGCGCTATAACGCCCGTATACTTTTAGTAGTAGTTACATGAGTACGACTGAAATACACACAGCTGCAAACCTGTGATGTTTTGTCTTTGTAAAATGATGACACGTTGTTTAGGTAACTACTAATTGTGGTAAAATTGGTGACAGGCTGTCCAAACCACAATGGCCAATACTGCATTCTCACAGTTGGTATGTACTGTAGAGTTGGTGTTCTATCTTGCTAGTATAGTTTGTAAGAATGATAAAGACAACAACCACCATTGTAGTGTACTATTCTTATTTTGATCATAGTACAATACTATAGCATACATTGATGTCTTATATGAACAATAACTTTGAGTTTTAGAAATACAAAAAATGTAGTATTAGTGCACCAATATTTTGCTATCACTACAGTTTTTAATACTCCAAAACTCAAATTCTGGAAGAAGGTAATTTTGGTGTGTTTACTTGACACCACTCTAGAGCTACACGTAAATGTTATTTTTGAAAATTACGAGTCTAACATTGGTATATGTGCTTATTTTCCTTCCCTAAACATTTCAATATTTTCTTTTTATTTTGGTTTTGTTTTTCTAAATGTCTAATGTATTATTGTGAATGTCTCCAATTTTACACAGGTACTATGATCATCAACCCAGTAAAGGCAGAGTACTTGCTGAGGGAAAAGATACATCACAGCCAGTAGCCAGCACTTCCCAAGCTACTACAGGAAGAGTTGGCCAATTTCAACAGATCAAGTATGTATAGAGAATGTGAATCATAATTTTGATTTTAAATTTTTACACAAACTATTCTGCTATTTACTATCTAACCATTATTCTATGCATAAAACTGAAAGTTACAACCATGTAGTTTAATAAAACCATGCACAGTTTTTAATAACTGTATGAACAGTATGTTTATTGTATTCAGAAGCAACCAGCAATATATTGTAAAGTGAGGAAAACATTTCTTTACATGTAATTTAATGTTTTATTTTTATCAATCACATTTTATAAATATTGCTGACTCGGATATCTTACTAACTTTTTGTATTTACACAAAGCTATGGCACTCAGAGTAAATACAATGTAATATTGAATTTGTTTTTACATTTTTGCAAATCATGTACAGTTTCTTTCAAACCATATTGATATCTTTTTATCATTGTTAATGTGTACATTATACTCTACATTTTAAAAAATAGACATATTTCATTTTTGAATTGGCTTCCAACAATATTACTGTTATTATAGTATGTGCATTTTGTGCTCAGAAGTGGACGCACAGTGCCTCAAACATCAACACAACAACTGGTCACTGAGGTGAAGGTGTGCAGATGTTGGGTCAAATGAGTGGTCCAGATGTGTCTAAATTTTTATCAATGGAATCTGATAGGTAAGATTTCTAGTTATACATAACATATGACATACAAATGTACAATGTATTGTTGTCAAATATTTCTGTTGCTTTCCCATGTTACCAATAACAGACCACTTTGTCCAAAATATCACTGGCATGAACAGTTATCAGACTTAATATTCTTAGTAATTTACTAGCCATGTTGTGGGTTTGCATTTAGCAAAGAGGCAGTTTAGACGTGTATGTGGGCATTAAAAAAATTCTGGCTGTTACATGTATTCTTAATATGACTATTTGGATCAAGTCATACATGTAGCTGTGAACACGACTACAGGTTGACCAATGTTTGTTGCATCATTGAACATTTGGTTTTCTTTCCTTCACAGGGGTTCTATCATGTCAGGAATTAATGTGTTATATCAGAAATCACCTGTAGTAGTACAGTTGTGAATCCTCCATCAAGAATGTACACCTGACTGCAACTTCCTCCCAGGCACAAGCACAAAGTGAAAGGTACATAATTTATGATGATCAATTGCATTTCATATCGTACATATGTGGAAATACATGTACATTGTAGATACTGGTAAAAAACATACAAATGGTAATGATTATTTTAACATTCATAGCGAACATGAACATGTTATATTTATTGGTCATACAACATGGATGCGCTTCTTTGTATTTTTACCCTGTTCCTCATGCCTCACAAATTCTGTATTTTACCTACACCACCTGTCGAGCACAAAGTGCAAGTGCAAGATTATGTCAGAATCATTCATTGATCCATTTGAGGAAGTACTCACATGATTGCTTACAACATGATGTACAAGCTTGCGTTACATCAGATTCATTGCAGATTACACGGTTATACTTGCCAAATAGTTTGTTGTGTCAAGTTGTACATACAAAGAACTGGTACTAGGAATGTGTCATTATGTTACATATCTGTTTTATTTCATTTATCACTAACAGGTTTCTTTGAAACATGCTGAGAGTAATGACTTAGAAGAGTCCGATGAAGAAGATTCAGACTAGTATGAACCAAGCTTCAATATAACTATGCTGTGAGTATATGTACATTGTATGAAATTTATTTTTGAAATGATATTGACAGTGTACATGTACATACAGTGATGTGGTGGAGTAGAGTGAATGTATTTGTTACTGCGTAGGGAGCAGTGAGCATGTTATTTATCGATTGATCAATCAATTGATTGATTATTATTTGGTTGAATGATTAATCAATTGAATGATCAATCTTTGTGGTGCAATATGACTTATTTTATGTTGGATATTGATCAATTCACTCATTGAGTTTTGTGGCGATATAAAACTCACTATAATTCTGCCAATGCATTTTTGGAGACAAATGTTGACACGTAGGAGATTTTGAGGTAGTCTACAAAGATATTATGATGAGACGACGCATCGATTAGCTGAACAATCTAGACTGCATCATTATTTTCGACATGTTTTGATGCGTTTTAAGAGTCACAGTTCAAGATCAGACGCCTTCTTACTATCCATGATTGCTTGTGTTACTTCTGATGACCAGTTCACTCCTCTTGTTGCAGCCATGTTTGCAAATGACTATCTTAAATTCTTAGTCGCTAGGCTCATGGGTCACTTTGACAATGGTAACAAGGTCAACATATACTGTAGGTGACGGTGTCATCTGAGACAAGGTATGCTTTCACACTGCCTTTAGCACCTTCTTCAACTGTTTGTCGAGTGTGATAATCTCCCAGAAGATGAGAGATAAAGCAAACTGTTAATGTGAGTGATCTCTCGCCAATTATGAAATTAATGGTGTTTTAATTTAGATCAGAGGAGAAGAATGGATATGGCATCTTTGTTTAGTCAATAAAGAGAGAATTACATACAACTGAAAGACAGAAAAGTAGATAGGAAAAGAGAACTAAATGAGTGACTTGATCAATATCACACACAAAATAATTTTTATTGCACCACAAAAATTGATCATTCAATCGATCAATCATTCAACCAAATAATAAATCAATCAATAAAACGATCGATCAGTCGATCTATGGATCAAACAATTACATATTCGTTGCCCCTGTGGTTAGTGTTAGAGTGTGAGTCACATGATAAATAATAATTGTCAATATTTTGTAGGGATGATGGACATATAGAGCCAGATGATGAAGATGCTGATGTTGGTAAGTGACAATAAAGATGAAAGTCTTGACAATACTAATAACACAAGTCAAGTTCAAGGAATTCAACATGTTCAAAGTGATGAGGACAAAGATTCTTTGCTCAGTGATACTATGTGCCTTGTGTATCTGAAGCAGTTACTCAGCTCAAGCCAGAGTTTCCTTGGTGTGCACAGTAGCTGACTGCAATGGTGAAATCAATATTCTAATGGATTCGTTGGTTCTGCCTTATACTTGAAGTGGGTGAGTATATTGGAGGAATGACAACCATGTAATATTCATGGTGGTCTATATTTCAATCACCGATATGATGTTGACTTGGGTTTTGATACTACACCATCCTAATATACTGGAGTGCTTTAAGAAATTGAAAGGTATGAATGAAACCTATCACATTCTCAATATGTGTATAGGACAGATACCAATGATCAAAGTGTACATACTTTTGGCATTTTACGAATCTTTGTTAGAACCATGGAAATGAATGTATTTTTGAAAAAGATCACAAGTGGTTTTGTTTCAGTTTTGAAAGCAGAATTCCTATTGAGGTACATCAGGCACTGTACTCTATTCTATGGGGGCCCGTTCTGGTCACAATTATGTAACGTGCTAGAATTAATATAATGTAGTCTAGAATTAATTTTCATAATGAATTTTATGCACTCCTTGAATTAATTAAATGTGTTTTGATTAATTTTATGCACTGTAATTAATTTTATGTATTCCTTGAATTAATTAAATGTGTTTCCAATTAATTTTATATAATGTATTCCTTGAATTAATTAAATGTGTTTCCGATTAATTTTATATACTGGTCTTAATTTTATGTAGTCTAGAATTAATTTTATGCATTCCTGAAATTAATTTCATGTTGTCTAGTATTAATTTTATGTATGTGCTGAATTAATTTTGTGTATGTCCTGAAATAATTTTGTGTATGTGCTGAATTATTTTTGTGTATGTGCCGAATTAATTTTGTGTATGTGTCGAATTAATTTTGTGTACGTGTCGAATTAATTTTATGTATGTGTCGAATTAATTTTGTGTATGTGCCGAATTAATTTTGTGAATGTGTCGAATTAATTTTGTGTATGTGCCGAATTAATTTTGTGTATGTGTCGAATTAATTTTGTGATGTGTCGAATTAATTTTGGCCCTACAATCCTTTGCGCGAATTAATTTTGGCCCTACAATCCTTTGCTCGAGATTTCTTATTCAAAATGGCGGCCCGCAGTGGTGCTCGGCGGCTTGTCATTCGAGAAAGAAATGAAGGAGGATTCTACCAATTTTTGCTAAATCTGAAATCAGTTGTTCAAGTTTTTCTGTCTCCCCTGAATTTAGGATCGACAGACGATCTATACGAAGTTAAGTTCCGAATGTTTGATGCCTCAGGGACTTTGGCTTTGCTTTTGGATGACTTAGGGAGAGGAGGGCCCAATCCAACGGGACTACCTTCCCATATTATACAAGTAGCAGTGCAGAGTTTACATCAATCTTTGACTTATTTGAGCAACATGCTATCAGCTGAGATAGAACTAAGGGAAAATTCTGGTTGCTGTAGCTTGGATACTTATCCATTTGCTACAGCCGTAACATCAATACAACTTGGACCTGGACGACGGCGCTTGGAAATTTCAAAAGACCAATTGGAACACTTGCGTTCCCTCTTCTTCCCATGGCAGAAAATTGCTGATATGCTTCAAGTTAGTGTTTCGACTATTCAACGAAGACGAAAGGAATTTGGTTTGAGTGAAACGTTTGAAGGTTACTCAGATATAACGGACGATGAATTAGATGCAATTCACGGTACCATAACAGGAAACGGTACTGAAGGCCCTCTAACCCCCAATATTGGAAGGAGGCGGTTCATTGGTGCACTGAGAAGCCGTGGCTTACGTATTCAAAGATGGAGGGTAACTGAATGCTTGCGTCGAGTGGACCCCGTTGGCACTGCTTTGCGTTGGAGGATGACAATACACCGTAGAAAGTATTACGTACCAACTCCCAACAGCCTCTGGCATATAGACTCTGCACATAAGCTGATTAGGTACAAGCTGATTACACATGTTTGTATCGATGGCAAGACAAGATTACTTATATATGTTTCCTGTTGCAACAATAACACTGCTGATACAGTCCTCAATTTGTTCACAAATGGGGTTAAACAATGGGGACTGCCATCACGTGTTCGGTCAGACTGTGGCATGGAAAACCTTTATGTGGGTCAATATATGATAGAGCATCGTGGGGCAGGCAGAGGAAGCATTATCACTGGCTCCTCGGTTCATAACTCTAGAGTAGAGCGAGCTCATCGTGACATTTACTTGGGTGTATTGGCATTTTATGCCCGTATATTTGTAGCAATGGAAGATGATGGCATCCTTGATATACTAGATGATGTTCATCTATATTGTCTCCACTATGTGTATATCCCCAGAATCAATAGATCACTAGAGGAATTCATCGGCCAGATGAATAATCACCCTGTTTCAAGTGAAAGAAACCAGTCACCTTTACAAATGTGGGAAAAGGGAATGCTTGAGAATATGCATTCTGGACACACTGCCTTGACACCCACAGAGATTGAGGAATATGGAGTAGATCCAGAGGGTGTTCTATCTGTGGAAGATGATGACTACCAGGTCAATGTTTTTCCTCCTGCATTTGACTTATCTGATGAACAGTTGAATCTTATGCCATGCCCACTGCAAAATGATGAGAACTATGGGATAAATCTGTTCTTGCAATGTGTAGAGTTGGTTAACAATTTCTAAACCATTGTATTGCATTGAGATACTTACCAATATGAGTTTTTGCAGTAGCTGGGGTATTGCATTTCGTGTTCGAAATTTTTTTGTAAATGTCAACATGAAGAACTTCTTTTTCATGTGGCAAGCAATTAGACTTTTTTGGAAACCTTTCTACTTTCTACAGGCTTTTGACTGTCAAATCTGAGCCTGATGAGTCACCATTTTGTTTAATATTATTTTTTTTATATTTTTTATATTTTTATTTTTTTTGAAGTGTCAAGAGACTGGCCTCAATAGAATGTCACTGAGATTCATATATTTGGTTGAGACAATTCTATGGTTGTATCTCTGTTATCAACATTATGCCAAAGACATATCCCTCAAAGGGTTCGTAGTGTTGCAGTCAGCCATATAAGTGTCAAATAGTGCAGGATTTAAAAGATACCAGTAATATATTTCAGATCCACACGTCCTGTCACTTTCAAGTTCTAATGCTTTACAAAGGGCTTTGAGCTGTTCTACCACATTTTATATAAGAGTATATAGATTATAATATGACATATATAGAGGGTTGCAGAGGGCCCCCCCCCCCCTCCTTTTTTTGGAGTTGAAGCAAAGTTGTGACTTATCAATCAATCAAGCATAGATTCTATACAGTATGGCTCTGTT